>NC_041380.1:264534644-264596690 GCF_002162155.2 Triticum dicoccoides
CCCACGAGGTAGGGGGCGCACCCCCCACCCTCGTGAGAAGGGTGTGGGCCCCCTGGTCTTCATCTTTGGCGAGGATTTTTTATTATTTATTGTAAGATATCCCGTGGAGTTTCAGGTCATTCCGAGAACTTTTGCTTTCTGCACATAAAACAACATCATGGCAATTCTGCTGAAAACAGCGTCAGTTCGGGTTAGTTCCATTCAAATCGTACAAGTTAGAGCCCAAAACAAGGGCAAAAGTGTTTGGAAAAGTAGATACGTCGGAGACGTATCAACTCCCCAAGCTTAAACCCTTGCTTGTCCTCAAGCAATTCAGTTGACAAACTGAAAGAAATAAAGAAAAACTTTTACAAACTCGGTTTGCTCTTGTTGTTATAAATATGTCAAGCTAGCATTCAAGTTTTCAACAAAGATTATAACTAACCATATTTGCAATAATTCTCAGGTCTCATGTTTACTCATATCAATAGCATAATCAACTAGAGAGCCATAACAATAAATCTCGGATGACAACACTTTCTCAAAACAATCATAATATGATATAACAAGATGGTATCTCGCTAGCCCTTTCTGAGACCTCAAAACATAAATGCAGAGCACCTTTAAAGATCAAGGACTGACTAGACATTGTAATTCATGGTAAAAGATATCCAATCATAGTCACACCCAATATAAATTAACAATAATGAATGCAAATGATAGCGGTGCTCTCCAACTAGTGCTTTTTAATAAGAGGGTGATGACTCAACATAAAAGTAAATAGATAGGCCCTTCGCAGAGAGAAGCAGGGATTTGTAGAGGTGCCAGAGCTCGGTTTTAAAATAGAGGTGAATAACATTTTGAGCGGTATACTTTCATTGTCAACATAACAACCAAGAGATGGTGATATCTTCCATGCTACACACATTATAGGCGGTTCCCAAACAGAATGGTAAAGTTTATACTCCCCCTCCACCAACAAACATCAATCCATGGCTTGCTCGAAACAACGAGTGCCTCCAACATACATCAGGTCCCAGGGGGTGTTTTGTTTGCAATTATTTTGATTTAGTTTGCATAAAGCATGGCACTGGCATCCCGGTGACCAGCCCTTTATCTCGTGAGTGAGGAGCGGAGTCCACTCCTCTTGAGAATAACCTGCCTAACATGGAAGATACAGACAACCCTAGTTGATACATGAGCTATTCGAGCATACAAAACAGGATGATTATTTGAAGGTTTAGAGTTTGGCACATACAAATTTACTTGGAACGGCAGGTAGATACCGCATATAGGAAGGTATAGTGGACTCATGTGGAATAACTTTGGGGTTTAAGGAGTTTGGATGCACAAGCAATATTCCCGCTTAGTACTGGTGAAGGCTAGCAAAAGACTGGGAAGCGACCAACTAGAGAGCAACAACAGCCATATACATGCATTAAAATTAATAAACATTGGATGCAAGCATGAGTAGGATATAATCCACCATGAACATAAATATCGTGAAGGCTATGTTGATTTGTTTCAACTACATGCGTGAACATGTGCCAAGTCAAGTCACTTAAATCATTCAGAGGAGGATACCACCCTATCATACCACATCATAACCATTTTAATAGCATGTTGGCACACAAGGTAAATCATTATAACTCATAGCTAATCAAGCATGGCACAAGCAACTATGATCTCTAATTGTCATTGACATGTTTATTCATAACAAGTTGAATCAAGAACGATGAACTCATCATATTTAGAAAAACAAAAGAGGTCGAGTTCATACCAGCTTTTCTCATCTCATTCAGTCCATCATATATCATCATAATTGCCTTTCACTTGCACGACCAAACGATGTGAATAATAATAAGAGTGCACGTGCATTGGACTAAGCTGGAATCTGCGAGCATTCAATTAATAGGAGAAGACAAGGCAATATGGGCTCTTTTGTTAGATAAACAATAATGCATATAAGAGCCACTTTAACAATTTAATCATGATCTTCTCCTACTGACCGCCAAAGAAAAGAAAAGAAATAAAACTATTTACACAGGAAAGCTCCCAACAAGCAAAAGAAGAACGAGAAATATTTTTGGGTTTTCTTTTTAATTACTACTACAAGCATGGAAAGTAAATTAATTAAAAGCTACAACTAATTTTTTTTTTGCTTTTTCTTAAGGTTTATTAAACACACAAGAAGAAAGCATAAAAGGAAATAAACTAGCATAGATAATACAATGAAAAAGTATGAACACCGACATCTAGCAATGAGTGTGTGTGAACATAAATGTAATATCGGTGAGAAATATGTACTCCCCCAAGCTTAGGCTTTTGGCCTAAGTTGGTCTATGGCCACGGCTGGCCAGGCTGATATCCATAATAATAGTTGGGGTCGTACTGCGATGAGGAAGAAGAAGGCTCCGATTGCCACTGGCTGGCAATCATCTCTGGGTCCCACTAATAGTTAGACTGTCGTGAAGGATCAAATTGTGGTTCCGGTTCTGGCTCCTCGGCTGGTGCAGGGTTCCGGTAGGCGTGGATAGCCATCAACGGAACAAGGTACTTGCCTACAGTCAAATCAAACAAAGCAGGAGCAGGCAAGGTAATGGTCTCAGGATGATGTTTATTAAAGAACAATTGATATTTAAGCTCTCCTGCCCTATTCTTAACAATAAAATCATGTGCCACCATACTTTTATAATCTAAATAAACACGAGTTAGCACTTTTTCTTCCTTCTCAGCATGCCTAATATGAATGTTAAAATGTGCAGCTAGGCGTGTAGCATAGATGCCTCCAAAGATGGGACCCTTAGTACGGTTCATACTTAACCGTCTAGCAATAATGCCGCCCATACTAAAAGTTTTATCACTGTATAAACCTTGGAGCAAAATAATAATATCAGGGATACTAAGGTTTCCATAGTTTCCGCGTCCAATTAAGCAACGACTAGCAAATAATGCAAAGTAACGTAAAACAGGAAAATGTATGCTAGTGATTCGTGCATCAGAAACCTTCCTAGTTTCCCCTACAGTGATAGTATTAATAAATCCCTCCACATCATCATGATGTGGTTCTACTGTCTTGCCCCCAAAAGGGACTAAACAAATCCGACAAAAATCATAAAGTGACATCTACTTATGCTCATCATATAAATGAAACTCCACCGTAGGTGGTGAGTTCCTAGAATGAAAATGAAAGTTTTGCACAAAGGCATTTGTGAGTAAGAGATACTGATCGCATTGGTCGTAGAGGAAAGCGGTGAGGCCTACATTATGAGCCAACTCATGAAAATCTTCATAAATCTCGGCTGCTCTCAAGAAATCCTCGAAGGGCCATTCACACGCCCGAACCTCCGCGGTACGTGGCAAATTATACTTAGGCTTTGGTGCCTTCTCCTTCGAGCTTTGGCTCGATGAGCCCCTCAATAATCTCCTCATCATTTTCTGAAAAATTCTGAAATTTTTAGTATCTTCAAAATAAAAGTGAATCAAACTCAATAATATTGATAGCAACTACTCCTACAAGTGCCTAGGGCCTATATCATGCATCAAAACTACTTGGAACCATATAAATTTGACATGCAAGCTCAAGAACAGGGTCACCTAAGCAACACAAATTTGCAATGAATAAAGCACTAGAACAAAAACTAGTTGGACCAATGGAGGAGTCACATACCAAGGAACAATCTCCCCAAGTAGTTTTGTGAGAGGTGCTTTGAGCAAGGAGATCGAAAATGGCAGAAAAACGAGTTGGAACTCGTGCTTGAGTTGGTTTTTCGTGTTTGTGGGAGGAGGAAGAAGAAGATGGGTGCAGGAATAAGTGGAGGAGGGCCACCATGGGCCCACGAGGCAGGGGGCGCGCCCTCCACCCTCGTGGCAAGGTGGTTGCCCCCCCTGGTGTGTTCTTTGTTCCATAAATCCTCAAATATTCTATAAAAATCATATTTAATTTTCAGGGCATTTGGAGAACTTTTATTTTCGAGGTATTTTTGTATTGCATGGATAATCAGATAACAGACAAAAAATTATTTATTTTTATTTTATTCAACTAAAGAACATGTCAGGACCCCGATTCCAAGTCACATCGATCTAGCCGGTAACACCTCATATCACTTTGCGGCCTCACGCACGGTATCCCACGGGTGTCGCCTTACCATGGCCCGGGAGCGTTTGCGCCTTTTGGCTCACGTATATGATAGTGTCGCTAGCATCCATATGACAGAGAACCCGGGCCGACATGGCTAGTCGTGAACCCAAAGCGGCACAGACCTATGGAGACAGGCATACATGAATCACGTCGAACATGTCGGTCATCAGCGAGTGATTCCGGGCTGTAGCACTGGGCTAACAGGACTCCGGGGAACCCGGGCTGTAGCAGGCTAGGCAGGACTCCGGATATCACCGCGTGACATTTCCCTGAAGGGACAAACATAGGAACGAAGTGAAACACATGACGGCCAGTCAAGTGTCCTGAGCAGTAGTGCTGGGCTAGCAGGATTCCGGTGAACCGGGCTGTAGCGGACTACTATGGCTCAAGGAACACTAGACTACATTTCCCCATAAGAGGGGCTGCCAAGGATAAACAACTAGATTGTCAGATCCCACTCATACCAAGCATTTCAATCATACACACAATATGCCCGATATGAGTACATACAACATGGCATCACAACAAAACTCTACAACTCAAGTACTTTATTTAAAAGCTCCAGAGAGCCATACATAACAAGTTCATACAGACAGGGGTCACATGACCCGACACTCAAGTCATACAATCATACAAGCACATGCGGAAGCAACTAGTCTGAGTACAGACTCTAGAAAGAAAGAAGGCTTCTCGAAGCCTGTCTATCTACATAGGGCCCTCCATGGCCAGGATCACCACCTGGGTGGCTAGTCACTCGTCGACGTCAAGGTCTACGTAGAACCCATCGGAGGGGGCGGTGTTGTCATCTGAAAACAGTAATTAAGCAAACATGAGTACAAAGGTACTCAGCAAGTCTTACATCAAAACCTACTATACATGCTTATTTTCAAGAAGGTGGTGGGGTTAATGCAGCAAGCCAGCTTTGACTCTTGGCTAAGCTATCCTACGGAACTCCACCAGTAAAATAGTTTTCGCACATGAGTCCACTACTCACCAACACAATACTCCACCGTGGATCCTCCCTCGTCATCCTACGAGAGGCCCATCCTCGGTACTCACACTTATCTTGAGTCTTTTAGTAGTATCCATTAACTTGTCTATGAACTGTATAGGCAACCAAGTAGTCCTTTACCGCGGACGCGGCTATTCGAATAGTTTTATACCCTGCAGGGGTGTACTTCTTCATACACGCTTTCACCACTTACTGCCGTTTACACGATATGTACTCGGCAACCTTCAAGCTGAACCCCAGCGAGGGTGTCGGCCACGGCCTACCTAAACACTTAAGTCTCTAGTTCAGGTTTATCTCCTATCCAGGTTCCATCCGCAGGGAGTCCGACCGAGGTTTCCACATACGGCCCCGAACGATGTGAACAGGGTTCCCGAGACACCAAACGGGTGACTCGGTACACCGTGCCACGGTGTATCTACCGCAACATAGCCCACCCCTAGGGTCAGCGCTACGCACGGCCGCCAACACATAACCTACAAACACCAGAAACTATTTGCAACTCCTGGACAGAGTACTAGGGTGATTCAAAAGCCGAGAGGGTCAATTAAGGATCCCAATGCATGGTAGTAGCTGAATCTTAAATCACACATACAGATCTCAGTTCTTAGGGGCGATCTCAATGAAACAACCCACCATGTACTCCTACATGGCCTCTCATCGATACCTTTACCAAAACATGTTCAACACATCCCTCATATTACCGACATAAGCATTTCACTCTAGCCCATCACCCAGATGAACCAGACCTGACACAACTCTAAGCATAGCAGGCAAAGCAAGGTAGGAATCACATACATGGCCCAATCAACTCCTACACATGCTAGTGGGTTTCACCTAGTTACTGTGGCAATGACAGGTCATGCAGAGGATAAGGGTTTAACTACCGTAGCACACAGCAGTTTGAATCGCGTTGTCTTAATGCAGTAAACAAGAGAAGAAGCGAGAACATGGGTTTTTATCGGAATGATCAGTGGGTTGCTTGCCTGATGGAGTGGTAGTGGGATACTGCCCTTCAGTTGGATACTCGTGAATATCCTCGGAGGCAGAACCTACCACGATGAACACATCGGAACACAATCAACACATGACGATATGCAACAATATGATGCATGCTATGACATGGCAATATGAATGTGTCTTGGCCTAATGCAAGCTATAACAGAAAGGAATGTGCTTATTTGAATCAAAGATTCAATTATTAGCTTATTAAACATGGCTTTAATAGTGCATTTCCTTATTCTGCTTAAACAGCAAGGTAAACTTGTTTTGTCATGCATCAAACTATTACAGATGGATATATTGAATTTTTCTGATCATTTTTCATATATAAATCTTTGCATTTGGAGCTATGGTTGATTTTCTATGATTTTTAGAAGTTTTGACTATTTTCTGGAATTTCCTGAATAAAAATAAATCCAAAAAATGCATTACTGCGTCAGCATTGCGTCATGCTGACCTCAGCAGGTCAAAGGCGCCAGCCCAGGTCAAACCTGACTGGTGGGCCCCTTCTGTCAGCCTCTCAGCTAATTAACAGGATTAGATTAACACTAATTAGCTGTCAGCGGGGCCTGGGCCCACATGTCAGTGACTGATTTAATTAAAATTAGTTAAAACTAATCCTAGATTAGTTAGCAGACCGGCCCCACCTGTCATAGACTCAGGGGGGGTCTACCTGGGCCCACCCAGGAGTCAAACTGGGTCAAACTCCTGGTCGGCGAGGCTAATCCCGCCGGCGTTGAGCCGCCGGCGAGGCCGAGACGGCGGAGGGCTTCGGATTTGGTCCCCCAGTGACCAAATCGACAGCGGAGATGTGCTACGCGTAGCTGGGGCTCGCGCGCATCTGGTGGGGCAAGCGGGAGGAGCTGGGGTGGTGCGAGCTCGCCGGAATCGAGCTCGTGGCGGCGGCCGGAGTTCGGGCGGGGTTGGTTTCGAGGCTACGGTGCACGGGAGAAGGAGCTGGTGGTGGCTACGGGTTCCTGGTGCTGCACTGAGCTCAACGGTGGGCTTGGCTTTGAGCCACTGTGGCTCTGGCCACGACGGCGCCATGGCCGGCGGTGGGGAGCTCTCGGGTGCGGTGGAGGTGGCGGCTACAGGGGCCAAACGAGCACGGGAGCTAGGGGAAAAGGAAGAGGAGCACACGGTGGGGGCGGAGAGGGGGTCAGCGAGCTCGGGGAGGTCCTGGCGGCGGCGAATCGACCGGAGATGGCTCGGGTGCCCGAGGTTGAAGACGAGGGCGAAGACGGTGTTCGGCGGCGGTTGGAGTCGCGTGGGTCGGCGGGGAGGTGCAGGGCGACGAGGCGGAGCTATTGGGCTCGTCGGAGGGGTGAGGGGGTGGCTCTGGCGTCGTCTACGGCGAACGGCGGCGAGGAACGCGCTCGGGCATCGCGGGAGAGAGTGAGGGAGACGAGGGGGAGAGTGAGCGAGGATGAGAGGGGGACATTGGGGTCGCGTGGCATCCCTGGACGTCTCCAGGACGTCGGCAGAAGCAGGAGGTGGCTGGGCCAGCACAGGTAAGGCCCGGGTGGGCTCCCTCTCTCTCTTTTTTTGATTTGTTTCTGTTTTTTCTATTTAACTGCAACTGTTGGGCTTTAATTAAAATACTAAAACGTTTACAAAAATCCTGAAAATAATTGTGGGCTCTGTTTAGAATATTTCCAGCAGCAAACATTTATTTCCAGAATTATTTGAGCATTTAAATTATTTTATAGCATTTAAATGCCCAAATTCAAATACTTATGATTTAATTCAATGACCTTCTGTTGACCTAGAAAATTGTGCACCAATTTTGCCAGAGGTTCTAACCCAAGACAAAGAGGGTGAACTTTTTAGAAGGGCATTTCAGGTTCATTGAAAATAATTTTAGTAAACCCTAGTTGTTTCCAGGGGGGTGTTGGGGGTTTCTGCCTTCCCCATTTCAAATTTAAGAGAAATTTAAACATGATGCACACTCTAATGCTTGAACTAGCTAGGTTGTGACAACTCATCCCCACTCAAAAGAATCTCGTCCCGAGATTTAGGATCCTCTGGAAAGAAGGTGGGGTACTCGAGTCGAAGACGATCCTCCCTTTCCCAAGTGGCTTCTTTCTCGGAATGGTGTGACCATTGAACCTTGAGAAACATGATATTCTGATGTCGAGTGGTACGCTCGGCTTGATCAAGGATACGAACGGGATATTCCCGATATGAGAGGTTATCTTGTAGATCAAGCGTTTCGTGGTCCACTCCACGGATAGGATCCGCGAAGCAACGCCTGAGTTGTGAAACGTGGAAGACATCGTGAACTCTGGAAAGATGCGGAGGTAGTTCCAATTGGTAGGCAACTTCTCCTCGTTTGGCAAGAATGCGAAAGGGTCCAATGTAACGAGGAGCCAATTTGCCTTTGATACCGAAACGATGGGTTCCCTTTAACGGGGTAACCCGAAGGTAAGCCTTCTCGTCGACTTCATAAGTCATAGGCTTATGTTTACGATCATATTAACTCTTTTGACGAGATTGGGCTGTTTTCAATTTCTCACGAATAACGCGAACCTGCTCTTCTGCTTCCTGAATCATATCCGGGCCAAAGAGTTGTCTTTCCCCGGTTTCTGACCAGTTAAGAGGCGTTCGACATTTTCGTCCATAAAGAACTTCGAAAGGAGCCTTGCCCAAGCTGGCTTGATAACTATTGTTATAAGCAAACTCCGTGAATGGAAGGCATTTCTCCCAACTCATTCCGAACGAGATGACAGAAGCTCGGAGCATATCTTCCAAAATTTGATTGACTCGCTCTACCTGACCACTTGATTGAGGATGGAAGGCGGTACTAAAAGAGAGACGAGTTCCCATAGCATTATGGAAACTTTCCCAAAATCGAGAGGTGAAGAGACTCCGACGGTCTGAGTTAATTTCCAACGGAACACCATGAAGAGACACTATTCGGGAGATGTATTAATCAGCTAGCTGGCTAGCGGTGATACTCTCACGAACAGGTAGAAAATGGGCTACTTTGGAAAGTCGATCGATCACGACGAAGATGGCATTATTCCCTCTCTTGGTCCTGGGAAACCCAGTGATGAAATCCATGCTGATTTTATCCCATTTCCACTCGGGAATAGCCAAAGGTTGAAGGGTACCAGCAGGGCGTTGATGCTCTGCTTTAACACGACGACAAACGTCGCAATTAGCAATGTATTGAGCGATTTCTCTCTTCATCCTAGTCCACCAAAACCTCTGGCGTAGGTCTTGATACATTTTAGTACTACCGGGATGAATGGTGAGAGGGGATTCATGCGCTTCCTTAAGGATCAACTGGCGTAGATGTTGTTTCTTAGGAACCACCAAACAGTTCTCGAAGAAGACAACACCTCGCTCATCCATGGAGAAACATTTAGCAACTCCGCTAGCGATGTTTTCCTTAATTCGGGATATGCCCTTATCATACCGCTGGGCGGTTATGATTTGATCCATAAGGTTAGGTTTCACTACCAGGGTGGATAGAAAACCTCGAGGAACAATGTGAAGATTAAGCTTACGAAATTCCTCATGGAGAAGTGGTTGAGTTTGTTGTAACATCAGGTTGTTACAATAGGACTTACGGCTTAGCGCATCAGCCATGACATTGGCTTTGCCCAGGGTGTAAGTTATTCCTAAGTCGTAATCCGAGATCAACTCAACCCAACGTCTTTGCCTGAGATTCAAATCTGGTTGGGTGAAGATATATTTCAAACTTTGGTGATCGGTGAAGATCTCGCAACGATTACCGAGAAGGTAATGTCGCCAAGTTTTAAGTGCATGGACTACAGCTGCAAGCTCTAGATCATGTGTGGGATAATTTTCCTCATGTGGGTGTAATTGCCGTGAAGCATAGGCAATTACCTGACGATCTTTCATGAGTATGCAACCTATTCCTTGTCGCGAGGCGCCGCAATAGATAATAAAGTCCTTGGAGAAATCTGGTGGTACCAGTACGGGAGCAGATGTCAGGCATCTTTTCAGTTCCTGAAAACTGAACTCGCACTGTGGAGTCCACTCGAACTTTTTATCTTTCTTGAGGAGTTCAGTTAGAGGTTTAGCAACCTTGGAGAAATTCTCAATGAAGCGGCGGCAATAGCTCGCTAAGCCAAGGAAGCTCCGAACTTGCTTAACCATCTCAGGTGGAGTCCAATCAAGGACGGCTTGAACTCGCTCGGGATTGACAACAATACCCTTACCAGAGATTACATGGCCTAGATAGGTCACTTCTGGCAACCAAAATTCACACTTGGAGAATTTGGCATAAAGGCGATGCTCTCGGAGTTTCATCAATACCAGCCTTAGATGTTCGGCATGTTCCTCTTCATTCTTGGAGTAGATGAGTATGTCATCGAGGTATACTACGATGAATTTATCCAAGTACTCCATGAAAACCGAGTTCATTAACCGGGAGAAGGTGGCTGGGGCATTGGTTAAACCGAAGGACATAACGGTGTGCTCGTATTGGCCATAACGAGTAACAAAGGCCGTTTTGGGAATGTCCCCGTTTCTGATTTTGATTTGATGGTAGCCCAACCTCAAATCCATCTTGGAGAAGATTGAGGATCCAGCGAGCTGATCATACAGATCATTGATCCTAGGAAGCGGCTATTTGTTCTTGATGGTGACCAAATTGACAGGTCGATAATCCACAACCATTCGATCTGTTCCATCCTTCTTCTTGACGAAGAGGACGGGGCAAGCCCAAGGAGAGGAACTAGGACGGATGAAACCCTTTTTCAAGGACTCATCGAGTTGGTTCTTAAGCTCGGCTAGTTCTAAGGGTGCCATCTTGTAGGGTCTTCTAGAAATTGGAACGGTTCCTGGAACAAGGTCTATCACAAACTCAACATCCCTGTCAGGTGGAACACCTGGCAGTTCTTCTGGAAAGACATCCGGAAAGTCTCGGGCTACCGGAACATCCTCAAGGTCTGGAAGGGGGTTGGCATTTAAGGAGTAAAGCTGGCGCTTGGCCACTTGAGTTAAGACATTGACTGTCTTGCCCGATGGGTGAGTAAGTTGAACGGTTCTAGTGGCACAATCAATCTTAGCATAATGAGCTGACATCCAGTCCATACCCAAGATGATGTTTATGTCCGAGGACTTGAGAGCTATTAAGGATGCAAGGAAGACAAGTCTATCGACAAGAATTTCGTTCCCATGGCTTACTCTAGAAGTTTGCCATTTGGAACCCGGAGTTTGAATTACCATGGAAGTGGGCATGTCACAGAATGTCGTGTTATGCAATCGAGCATAGTTCTCGGATATGAATGAATGAGATGCTCCAGTATCGAAAAGAACAGATGCCAGATGGCAGTTAACAAGGAGCGTACCAAGGACGACGTTAGGATCCTCATGAGCCTCCTCAGCTGAAACATAGTTGACATGGCCACGGGCAGTGGTGACCGGCTTGGCGTAGAATGTCTTTCCCGCGGGCTTACCACGGCCAACAGACTTTCCAGTTTGGATGGGGTTGTTGTTCTGGGGACACTCTCGGCTATAGTGACCCGGCTCTCCACACTTAAAGCATGTCACCACATTGGGGCGTGGAGCAGCATTAGCAGCGGGGCCACCATAGGGCTTGGGCGGTGCAAATTGCTGGTTGGGACGAGGCGCCTCAAAGGATGGCCTCGGGATGAACCTGGGTGGCAGTGCCGTGCTTGGGATCCACACCCGGCGCTTCTGAGCTCCAGAGCCAGATGAAGAGACAAAATCACGGGAGTGCTTGCGTGAAGCGTCATAATCAGTCTGGCCTGTCTCAGCACTAATGGCTTTATTGACCAACTTCTGAAAGGATGTGCACTCGTGCAGACGGAGATCGCGGCGAAGCTCAGGGCTAAGTCCCTTGCGGAACCTTGCCTGCTTCTTAGCGTCAGTAGATACCTCTTCAGGGGCATAACGTGCCAGATTCCCAAATTCATGACAATAAGCATCCACAGTCAGTCTTCCTTGGGTGAAGTTGCAGAACTCCTCCCTCTTGCGATCCATGAGACCTTCCGGAATGTGATGCTCACGGAAAGCCTCACTGAATTCAGCCCAAGTAGTAATTTGGCCGACCGGGCGCATAGCTTCAAAATTGTCCCACCAGAGGCTAGCAGGGCCTTCAAGGTGATAGGCAGCATAAGTAACCTTGTCGGCTTCGGCTACGTTGGCAGAACGTAGCTTGTGAGTGATGCTACGAAGCCAGTCATCCGCGTCGAGGGGTTCGACGGAATGGTTAAACTTTGGTGGGTACAGCTTGATGAAGTCATTGACTGACACCAAGTCATTTCGCGGATGACGTGTAGTGTTCTGTTCAATCCGCTCTAGCAGGCGGTTAGTCTCACACTTGTTTCTTTCCGCCTCCAGCATCACTTCAGCTAGAGAAGGCGGGTGAGGCAGATTTTCACCCCTAGCTGCACTGGCTTCCCCCTGCTCCAAGGCAGCAGGGTTGCTGCGGGTGTTGACCATCCTAGGAGAAAACAAGACAATGGTTTAGATAAGGATGGCTCAAACTTAGCAAGGAGTGCAGAATGTAATGGATAACACAGAATGTAGAGATGTTCATCCGTATGTCATGGTAATATAAAACTGCCATATATATACCAACGGTCATACACATCATACATAGTTTAGTACAAGCCCAGGCTACAGTACAACTATGATGAAAGACGTTACATCTCATCGGAGGCATTCCAAGCTCCTATACATTATTTGTCTACACCTCCGGAATTGACTACACACCAAGTCATATTCCACAAGTCACACAGGACAGTGGAGATACAACTATTACAATACTAGTGATACTACTACTAACTCAGACAGCTCCGTAGTAGTCCTCATAGAATTCACCTCCATAGCCTGGAAGTTCAACTTGACCATCCGGGAACAGACGTTCCTGAGGAGCCTGTGGACCATAGGGACTAGGATGAGGTCTTGGACCAACAAACGATGGCCTGCGGGGACCACGGGGTGGGGTGATGCCTCCCACATCACGCCAATCCACCATGTCTGGCAGAGCTGATCTCACAGGATATAGATCCCTTGTATCCATACATCCAGCTTGCACCACAGGTGCAAACCGAGTCAATGTGGCCCAATGATGAGCACGGGTATTGAAAAGCTCCAGCCTCAAGGCCCGATTCTCTCGGTCCTTATCTTCGAGCATCTCGGCAGTGGTACGGGTTAATGAGTCCTCCTGAGTGGAGTCAGCATAGATAGCCTGAAGATACCCTTGCGCTCCCAGAAGTGAAGCTGGCATGTAACAGAAGTCGGTGTTCCGAAGCAGGCCAGTCCGGACTCACATAATGGTCATCATGGAATAGGCAGCATCCTGCACAGCCATCTCAACAGTAACCTCGAGTCCATAGGAACAGTGAAGGGGCTCGGTAGATCCAGGATAAGAAGGAAATATCCCGACGGTGCAGAAATATTGGCTTTGATTAAAGTCTCGGAATTTCTCATCGACGGTGTATTCGGGATACCAACGGTAACCCATCTCGATCATTACCCGGACTAACATAGCAGTATGACCGGGCACGTCGAGGCACCGGGTCAGGAGAACCACTTGGTTTTGAACACGGTTGGCCATCTAAAAGCACAACCACAATGCAAAGGAATCGGAATTTTTAGGGAAAATTGGATAGCATAATAGCTGTAAATGCTCAGAAAAAGATTTGAGACATCCACAACAGTTCGCAATACCACTCAACAACATCATATCAAGGTTCTGATCCAATTAGCAACATACTAAGAATAGTAGAAACTGAACTGGGACTTGTAACAACAATCCTATAAGCTACTACGGATTAGTAACACATGAACCTGATAGAAGAAGAGAGCCTAGTCCTTAACCCACGTTGAATGAGAAGAGAATGACTCAGATCAGAGGCATAGGGTAGAGGAGTAAAAGAGCCTTACGTTCCCTCCCACAATCAATTCCCCTACATATAAATAAAGCATTTCTAGACTCGACATCGACCAGTTTGGCTCAACGAACCTACAGGCAGTCCGGCTCTGATGCCAACGCTGTCAGGACCCCGATTCCAAGTCACATCGATCTAGCCGGTAACACCTCATATCACTTTGCGGCCTCACGCACGGTATCCCACGGGTGTCGCCTTACCATGGCCCGGGACCGTCTGCGCCGTTTGGCCCACGTATATGATAGTGTCACTAGCATCCATATGGCAGAGAACCCGGGCCGACATGGCTAGTCGTGAACCCAAAGCGGAACAGACCTATGGAGATAGGCATACATGAATCACATTGAACAGTCGGTCATCAGCGAGTGATTCCGGGCTGTAGCACTGGGCTAACAGTACTCCGGGGAACCCGGCCTGTAGCAGGCTAGGTAGGACTCCGGATATCACCGCGTGACATTTCCCCGAAGGGACAGACATAGGAACGAAGTGAAACACATGCCGGCCAGTCAAGTGTCCTGAGTAGTAGTGCTGGGCTAGCAGGACTCCGGTGAACCAGGCTGTAGCGGACTACTATGGCTCAAGGAACACTAGACTACATTTCCCCATAAGAAGGGCTGCCAAGGATAAACAACTAGATTGTCGGATCCCACTCATACCAAGCATTTCAATCATACACACAATATGCCCGATATGAGTACATACAACATGGCATCACAACAAAACTCTACAACTCAAGTACTTTATTTAAAAGCTCCAGAGAGCCATACATAACAAGTTCATACAGATAGGGGTCACATGACCCGACACTCAAGTCATACAATCATACAAGCACATGCGGAAGCAACTAGTCTGAGTATAGACTCTAGAAAGAAAGAAGGCTTCTCGAAGCCTGTCTATCTACATAGGGCCCTCCATGGCCAGGATCACCACCTGGGTGGCTAGTCACTCGTCGACGTCAAGGTCTACATAGAACCCATCGGAGGGGGCGGTGTTGTCGTCTGAAAACAGTAATTAAGCAAACATGAGTACAAAGGTACTCAGCAAGTCTTACATCAAAACCTACTATACATGCTTATTTTCAAGAAGGTGGTGGGGTTAATGCAGCAAGCCAGCTTTGACTCTTGGCTAAGCTATCCTACGGAACTCCACCAGTAAAATAGTTTTCGCACACGAGTCCACTACTCACCAACACAATACTCCACCGTGGATCCTCCCTCGTCATCCTACGAGAGGCCCATCCTCGGTACTCACACTTATCTTGAGTCTTTTAGTAGTATCCATTAACTTGTCTATGAACTGTATAGGCAACCAAGTAGTCCTTTACCGCGGACGCGGCTATTCGAATAGTTTTATACCCTGCAGGGGTGTACTTCTTCATACACGCTTTCACCACTTACCGCCGTTTACACGATATGTACTCGGCAACCTTCAAGCGGAAGCCCAGCGAGGGTGTCGGCCACGGCCTACCTAAACACTTAAGTCTCTAGTCTAGGTTTATCGCCTATCCAGGTTCCATCCGCAGGGAGTCCGGCCGAGGTTTCCACATACGGCCCCGAACGATGTGAACAGGGTTCCCAAGACACCAAATGAGTGACTCGGTACATCGTGCCATGGTGTATCTACCGCAACATAGCCCACCCCTAGGGTGAGCGCTACGCACGACCGCCAACACATAACCTACAAACACCAGAAATTATTTGCAACTCCTGGACAGAGTACTAGAGTGATTCAGAAGTCGAGAGGGTCAATTAAGGATCCCAATGCATGGTAGTAGCTGAATCTTAAATCACACATACAGATCTCAGTTCTTAGGGGCGATCTCAATGAAACAACCCACCATGTACTCCTACATGGCCTCTCATCGATACCTTTACCAAAACATGTTCAACACATCCCTCATATTACCGACATAAGCATTTCACTCTAGCCCATCACCCAGATGAACCAGACCTGACACAACTCTAAGCATAGCAGGCATAGTAAGGTAGGAATCACATACATGGCTCAATCAACTCCTACACATGCTAGTGGGTTTCATCTAGTTACTGTGGCAATGACAGGTCATGCAGAGGATAAGGGTTCAACTACCGTAGCACACAGCAGTTTGAATCGCGTTGTCTTAATGCAGTAAACAAGAGCAGAAGCAAGAACATGGGTTTGTATCGGAATGATCAATGGGTTGCTTGCCTGATGGAGTGGTAGTGGGATACTGCCCTTCAGTTGGATACTCGTGAATATCCTCGGAGGTAGAACCTACCACGATGAACACATCGGAACACAATCAACACATGAAGATATGCAACAATATGATGCATGCTATGACATGGCAATATGAATGTGTCTTGGCCTAATGCAAGCTATAACAGAAAGGAATGTGCTTATTTGAATCAAAGATTCAATTATTAGCTTATTAAACATGGCTTTAATAGTGCATTTCCTTATTCTGCTTAAACAGCAAGGTAAACTTGTTTTGTCATGCATGAAACCATTACAGATGGATAGATTGAATTTTTCTGACCATTTTTCATATATAAATCTTTGCATTTGGAGCTATGGTTGATTTTCTATGATTTTTAGAAGTTTTGACTATTTTCTGGAATTTCCTGAATAAAAATAAATCCAAAAAATGCATTACTGCGTCAGCATTGCGTCATGCTGACCTCAGCAGGTCAAAGGCGCCAGCCCAGGTCAAACCTGACTGGTGGGCCCCTTCTGTCGGCCTCTCAGCTAATTAACAGGATTAGATTAACACTAATTAGCTGTCAGTGGGGCCTGGGCCCACATGTCAGTGACTGATTTAATTAAAATTATTTAAAACTAATCCTAGATTAGTTAGCAGACCGGCCCCACCTGTCATAGACTCAGGGGGGTCTACCTGGGCCCACCCAGGAGTCAAACTGGGTCAAACTCCTGGTCGGCGAGGCTAATCCCGCCGGCGTTGAGCCGCCGGCGAGGCCGAGACGGCGGAGGGCTTCGGATTTGGTTCCCCGGTGACCAAATCGATAGCGGAGACGTGCTACGCGTAGCTAGGGCTCGCGCGCATCTAGTGGGGCAAGTGGGAGGAGCTGGGGTGGCGCGAGCTCGCCGGAATCGAGCTCGTGGCGGCGGCCGGAGTTCGGGCGGGGTTGGTTTCGAGGCTACGGTGCACGGGAGAAGGAGCTGGTGGTGGCTACGGGTTCCTGGTGCTGCGCTGAGCTCAACGGTGGGCTTGGCTTTGAGCCACTGTGGCTCTGGCCACGACGGCGCCATGGCCGGCGGCGGGGAGCTCTTGGGTGCGGTGGAGGTGGCGGCTACAGGGGCCAAACGAGCACGGGAGCTAGGGGAAAAGGAAGAGGAGCTCACAGCGGGGGCGGAGAGGGGGTCAGCGAGCTTGGGGAGGTCCTGGCGGCAGCGAATCGACCGGAGATGGCTCGGGTGCCCGAGGTTGAAGACGAGGGCGAAGACGGCATTCGACGGTGGTTGGAGTCGCGTGGGTCCGCGGGGAGGTGCAGGGCGACGAGGCGGAGCTATTGGGCTCGTCGGAGGGGTGAGGGGGTGGCTCTGGCGTTGTCTACGGCGAACGGCAGCGAGGAAGGCGGTCGGGCATCGCGGGAGAGAGTGAGGGAGACGAGGGGGAGAGTGAGCGAGGATGAGAGGGGGACATGGGGGTCGCGTGGCATCCCTGGACGTCTCCAGGACGTCGGCAGAAGTAGGAGGTGGCCGGCGTGTGGCCGCGAGCGCCGACCACGCGCTCCGCGTCCTCCTGGCGGGAGGTGGACGACGACTTGCAAGCCAGTCGGCTGGGCCGAGCCAGGTGGCTGGGCCAGCACAGGTAAGGCCCGGGTGGGCTCCCTCTCTCTCTTTTTTTGATTTGTTTCTGTTTTTTTCTATTTAACTGCAACTGTTGGGCTTTAATTAAAATACTAAAACGTTTACAAAAATCCTGAAAATAATTGTGGGCTCTGTTTAGAATATTTCCAACAGCAAACATTTATTTCCAGAATTATTTGAGCATTTAAATTATTTTATAGCATTTAAATGCCCAAATTCAAATACTTATGATTTAATTCAATGACCTTCTGTTGACCTAGAAAATTGTGCACCAATTTTGCCAGAGGTTCTAACCCAAGGCAAAGAGGGTGAACTTTTTAGAAGGGCATTTCAGGTTCATTGAAAATAATTTTAGTAAACCCTAGTTGTTTCCAGGGGGGTGTTGGGGGTTTCTGCCTTCCCCATTTCAAATTTAAGAGAAATTTAAACATGATGCACACTCTAATGCTTGAACTAGCTAGGGTGTGACAGAACAGAAAGTATAGAGAGGGTACAGAAGGTTGTGCTTCTAGTTTCATCCATCTCATGCTCGTCAAAAGGAATCCACTAACAAGGTTGATCAAGTCTTGTTAACAAACTCATTCCGATTAACATGAAACCGGAGAAATTTCGAATAACACTAGGTTACCTCAACGGGGATATGCACATCCCCAATAATAAGTATATCATATTTCTTCTTGACAGTAGGAAGAGGAAATTCAAAACCTCCAAATATAATCGATGGAATTTTTCGATAGAATTGATACTATGAACTTGAGGTTGTTTCCTCGGAAAGTGTACCGTATGCTCATTACCATTAACATGAAAAGTGACATTGCCTTTCTTGCAATCAATAACAGCCCCTGCAGTATTAAGAAAAGGTCTTCCAAGAATAATAGACGTACTATCGTCCTCGGGAATATCAAGAATAACAAAGTCTGTTAAAATAGTAACATTTGCAACTAGAACAGGCACATCCTCACAAATACCGACAGGTGTAGCAGTTGATTTATCAGCCATTTGCAAAGATATTTCAGTAGGTGTCAACTTATTCAAGCCAAGTCTACGATATAAACAGAGAGGCATAACACTAACACCGGCTCCAAGATCACATAAAGCAGTTTTAACATAGTTTCTTTTAATGGAGCATGGTATAGTAGGTTGGATCTCCAAGTTTCTTTGGTATTCCACCCTTAAAAGTATAATTAGCAAGCATGGTGGAAATTTTAGCTTCTGGTATCTTTCTTTATTTGTAATAATATCTTTCATGTACTTAGCATAAGGATTCATTTTGAGCATATCAGTCAATGACATACGCAAAAAGATAGGTCTAATCATTTCAGCAAAGCGCTCAAAATCCTCATCATCCTTTTTCTTGGATGGTTTGGGAGGAAAAGGCTTGGGTTTCTGAACCTAAGGCTCTCTTTCTTTACCATGTTTCCTAGCAACAAAGTCTTTCTTATCATAACGTTGATTCTTTGATTGTGGGTTATCAAGATCAACAGCAGGTTCAATTTCTACATCATTATCATTGGTAGGTTGAGCATCATTATGAACATTATCAGTAACATTTTCATTAGGTTCATGTTCATTGCCAGATTGTGTTTCAGCATTAGACATAGAGATATCATTTGGATTATCAGGTGGTTCAGCAATAGGTTCACTAGAAGTTTGCATAGTTCTATCATTTTTCTTTTTCTTCTTTTTAGAAGAACTAGGTGCATCAATATTATTTCTCTGAGAATCTTGCTCAATTCTCTTAGGGTCATTCTACCAGTTCTAGTAGCCACTTTAACAGCATGATCATTTTTCTTACTATTCATCTCATTGAGCAATTCTTTTTGAGCTTTAAGTACTTGTTCTACTTGAGTGGTAACCATAGAAGCATGTTTGCTAACAAGTTTAAGTTCACCTATAATATTAGCCATATAATCACCCAAGTATTTAATCATATCAGCATCTTGTTTTAATTGTCTACCAAAATAAGCATTGAAGTCTTCTTGCTTAAACATAAAATTATCAAACTCATCCAAGCATTGACTAGCAATTTTAGTAGGAGGGATTTCAGCTTTATCATATCTATAGAGAGAATTTACCTTTACTACCTGTGTCGGGTTACTGAGGACTGGAGGTTCTTCAATAAATAAAGGATTAAGATCATAGTTTCTTCAATAGGCGGCAAATTAAGACCATGTATTTCTTCAATAGGAGGTAAATTCTTAACATCTTCAGCTTTAATACCCTTTTCTTTCATAGATTTCTTTGCCTCTTGCATATCTTCGGGACTGAGAAATAGAACACCTCTCTTCTTCGGAGTTGGTTTAGGAATAGGATCATTACTTGGAGCAGGAGCTGGCTCAGGAGGTGCCCAATTATTTTCATTTGTTAACATATTATTCAATAAGATTTCAGCTTCATCCGGTGTTCTTTCCCTGAAAAGAGAACCAGCACAACTATCCAGGTAATCTCTGGAAGCATCGGTTAGTCCATTATAAAAGATATCAAGTATTTCATTTTTCTTAAGAGGATGAGCATGCAAAGCATTAAGTAACTTGAGAAGCCTCCCCAAGCTTGTGGGAGACTCTCTTCTTTAATTTGCACTAAGTTGTATATTTCCTTTAAAGTAGCTTGTTTCTTAGGAGTAGGGAAATATTTAGCAGAGAAGTAGTAAATCATATCCTGGGGACTACGCACACAACCAGGATCAAGAGAATTAAACCATATCTTAGCATCACCCTTTAATGAGAACGGAAATATTTTAAGGATATAAAAGTAGCAAGATCTCTCATCATTAGTGAACAGGGTGGCTATATCATTTAATTTAGTAAGATGTGCCACAGCAGTTTCAGATTCATAGCCATGAAAAGGATCAGATTCAACCAAAGTAATTATATCAGGATCACCAGAGAATTCATAATCCTTATCAGCAACACAGATAGGTGAAGTAGCAAAAGCAGGGTCAGGTCTCATCCTAGCATTTAGAGATTACTTATTCCATTTAGCTAATAATATTTTGAGTTCATATCTATCTTTGCAAGCTAAAATAGCTAAAGAAGCTTCTTGATCAAATAAATAACCCTCAGGAATAACAAGTGATTCTTCATCATCACTTTCATCTTCATAATCAGATTCAATAGGTTCAATCTCTCAAGCCCTAGCAAGTCGTTCCTCAAGAAAATCACTAAGTGGCATAGTAGTATCAGGCATAGAGGTAGTTTCATCGTAAGTATCATGTATAGCAGAAGTAGCATCATCAATAACACACGACATATCAGAACGAATAGCAGAAGCAGGTGTAGGTGTCGCAAGCTTACTCAAAACAGAAGGTGAATCAAGTGAAGAGCTAGATGGCAGTTCCTTACCTCCCCTCGTAGTTGAGGGATAAATTATTGTCTTAGCGTCTTTCAAATTATTCATAGTGTCCAACAGATACAAATCCCAAGTGACTTAAAGAATAGAGCTATGCTCCCCGGCAACAGCGCTAGAAATTAGTCTTGATAACCCACAAGTATAGGGGATCGCAACAGCTTTCGAGGGTAGAGTATTCAACCCAAATTTATTGATTCGACACAAGGGAACCAAAGAATATTCTCAAGTATTAGCAGCTGAGTTGTCAATTCAACCACACCTGGAAACTTAGTATCTGCAGCAAAGTGTTTAGTAGCAAAGTAATATGATAGTGATGGTAACGGTAACAAAAGAGTAATGAAAGCAAAGTAATGTTTTTGGTGTTTTGTAGTGATTGTAACAATAGCAACAGGAAAGTAAATAAGCGTAAACCAATATATGGAAAGCTCGTAGGCATCGGATCAATGATGAATAATTATGCTTGATGTGGTTCATCATGTAACAGTCATAACATAGGGTGACACAGAACTAGCTCCAATTCGTCAATGTAATGTAGGAATGTATTCCGAATACAGTCGTACGTGCTTATGGAAAAGAACTTGCATGACATGTTTTGTCCTACCCTCCCGTGGCAGCGGGGTCCTAATGGAAACTAAGGGATATTAAGACCTCCTTTTAATAAAGAAATGGAAAAAAGCATTAGCACATAGTGAACACATGAACTCCTCAAACTACGGTCATCACCGGTAAGTATCCCGATTATTGTCAGTTCGGGGTTAACGGATCATAACACATAATAGGTGACTGTAGACTTGCAAGATAGGATCTAGAACTCTCATATATTGATGAAAACATAATAGGTTCAGATCTGAAATCATGGCACTCAGGCCCTAGTGACAAGCATTAAGCATAGCAAAGTCATAGCAACATCAATCTCAGAACATAGTGGATACTAGGGATCAAAACCTAACAAAACTAACTCGATTACATGGTGAATCTCATCCAACCCATCACCGTCCAGCAAGCCTACGATGGAATTACTCACGCACGGCGGTGAGCATCATGAAATTGGTGATGGAGGATGGTTGATGATGATGACGACGACGAATCCCCCTCTCCGGAGCCCCGAACGGACTCCAGATCAGCCCTCCCGAGAGGTTTTAGGGCTTGGCGGCGGCTCCGTATCGTAAAACGTGATGATTTCTTCTCTCTGATTTTTTTCTCCCCGAAAGCAGTTATATAGAGTTGCAGTTGGAGTCGGGGGGTCTCCAGGGGGCACGCCCTATGGGGGGGGGCGCCCCCCACCCTCGTGAGAAGGGTGTGGCCCCCCTGGTCTTCATCTTTGGCGAGGATTTTTTATTATTTATTGTAAGATATCCCGTGGAGTTTTAGGTCATTCCGAGAACTTTTGCCTTCTGCACATAAAACAACATCATGGCAATTCTGCTGAAAACAGCGTCAGTCCGGGTTAGTTCCATTCAAATCATACAAGTTAGAGTCCAAAACAAGGGCAAAAATGTTTGGAAAAGTAGATACTTTAGAGACGTATCACTCTACGAGCTGAGCATCGAGGCGGCCAATGGCGACGAGAAAGTCATGGCGAACTAGTTCCCCATGGCCCTCAAGGATGGTGCCCGCTCCTAGCTCCTGAACCTGCCTCCAGGCTCGATCTCCTCCTGGAACGAGATGCGCGACCGTTTCGTTGCCAACTTCCAGGGCACTCGCGACCGCCCACCGGCTGCGGGTGACCTACGCTGCGTCAAGCAACAACCAGGAGAGACCCTCCAGAAGTACATCCAGCGCTTCAACAACGTTCACCTCAAGATCCCCAAGGTGACGGACGAGGCCATCATCTCCGCGTTCTCCGATGGTGTCCGCAATGTCAAGATGATGGAGGAGCTCGTCATCCACGAGGAGCCATGCACGTCTCTGGAGCTATTCAAACTGGCGACCAAGTGCGCAAGAGCTGAGGAGGGGCGCCTCTCCGTCCTCGAGCTCCTCGCTGCGGACCCGGAGGAGAAGAAAGCCAAGGACAAAGACGTGAAGCGCAAGGGAGCAGCCGTGCTCGCGGAGGAGCCGGACACAAAGCGCGGCAGGGACCAGCCCGAGTCATCGAAGAGCAGCCGACCGTTCTGCGCCTTCCATAACCTGCATAGCCA
Source organism: Triticum dicoccoides (assembly GCF_002162155.2). NCBI lineage: Eukaryota > Viridiplantae > Streptophyta > Magnoliopsida > Poales > Poaceae > Triticum > Triticum dicoccoides. The sequence goes on from NC_041380.1 coordinate 264,557,967, forward strand.
CAACACCAGCGACTGTCAAGAGATCAGAGCCATTCAAGAAGGACGCTTCGGTTGACGCCCCGAGCGCAATTACCGGGGCTACGGCCGAGGAGGAGGACGTGGTGGCGGAAGCTGGGATGACCGTGGCCCGCGCCAGGAGTGGCACAACCGGCCTCATGAGGACCGCTGGTAGGATCAGACTCGCGAGGGTGCCTGGAGGGATCAGCCTCGTGACGATCATCCTCAGGGCAACGCCGGTCTCCCTCCACTGCCGCCGCCACCAAAAAGGAATGACGACCACCATCAGGATGAGGGGGCTGGGGGCTTCCAGGAGTCGTGCGCCATCGCCTGCATCTTGGGCGGAGCTCAAGCCCCAGCCTCACAGCATACCTTCAAACAGTTCACTCGTGAAGTGAATGTAGTCCTCCCCAAGCTCGAGGCCACGCGCCCGCTCAGATGGTCCAAGTGCGCCATCAGGTTCAGCTCGGCATATCAGCTCAAGTGCGCGGCTACCACCGGCATCCTCCCGATGCTCTGTTCACCAATCATTAGCAACGTGCAAGTTACCAAGACTCTCATTGATGGCAGCGCATGGCTCAACGTCTGGTCCTTCGACATGTTCGACAACCTCCAAGTGCCATATGATCAGCTTCAGCCCACCAAGCCTTTCTCAGGAGTGACCGACGGCTCCACCACCCCGATCGGGTAGGTCCGCCTCCCCGTCACCTTCGGACAGCGCGAAAACTACCGCACCGAGCTGATCGACTTAGACGTCGCCCACATCTGTCTGCCATACAATGCCATCCTCGGGTATCCGGCCCTGGCCAAGTTCATGGCCGTGACGCACCATGGCTACAACGTCCTCAAGATGCCAGGAAGCGGTGGGATCATCACAGTCCCCTGCGAAGAAAGAGATGCGGTGTGCTCCCTCGAGCGCGCCTTTCAAGAAGCGTCAATCAAAGACCCCGGGAACAATGCAGCTCGGTACCCTCCTGAGGTCAACCCCCAAAAGAAGAAGCAGCTACTCCGTGCCGAACCTCAGGAGGGCAGCGCTGCAAGTGGCACCTCGTCAGGATCAGCGCCCGCACCTGGGGTGCCTCCCTCTGTCGCATAGGAAGGCATGCCTGGCGCCCTCCTCGGGCAGGGCTCGGGGGCTCTCTTCTGGAGGGCCTCAGACCTTGCCAACATCACAAGGGAGGCGCTCGGGCACCACTTGGAGGCGTGTTTCGCGGCACGTCTCCCTCAGGAGGACACTAGGCAAGGAGCGTCCGACACTCAGGAGTTCAACACCAAGGTATCTCAGGAGCTTCAGGAAGCAAGAGCAATACGCGGCGACCGCCGCCCATCTGGCGTTCCTCCCCACCCAGGCGAGGGTGGTGAGCCGTGTGTCTGCATCGACATACCAAGGCTCAACCGAGCCGCATCTCAGTAGCGCTTCTGGCCTTCGCGTGTTGGGCGCTGCGAAGGTCCACCTCACAACTACGTTTGTATGTTGTTCGGCCTGCCGAGCGTGGTTGCTGCCTTCCAGCGCAAACTGCGGCGTGCCCTGGCAACTCAGGAGGCCAGTCACCATGTCGTCCTGGCGGAGATGGAGACGTTCCTCAAGGAACCGCCTAGACCCCCAGAGCCTCTCGAGGCTCAGGGCCATGGTGGCTCATGAGGAGCAACCCCTTCACCGCGTACCTTCAGTTGCCTCAACACCCCTTCATCAACGGAATCAGGTGACATTTTCCAAGTTTATTTAGCTGGGAGCGCCCTCAGGGCTGCATCATTCCCAGGTCGCGTGGGTCCGTCCCTGTGGCATGTACCCCTTTTTATGTCTTTAGCTTACCATGCTGGGGGCGCCCTTCGGGCTGCATCATCCCCAAGCCGCTCGGGCCGAACCCAGTGGTGCGTATCATTCATGCATTTACCTAAGCTAGTTTGCTTTCCATGCTTATTCTACCTATGACCATCACGTGCTTGATTGTCACCCACCGCGGGAGCCGCGCGCCGGTCGTCTTTCTTCAGGACCCTTCGCATGAGAGGGTTAGGCACGACGTTTGTGCTCGGGTCCGTCCCTGCAGCGTCGATAAATCCAACGGCTGAGCTCTGTCTAGCGGTCCAGCCCCGTTCATGTCACCTCCTGGGGCTATTGGTGCTCGGCTTTCTCACGTGATAACCTCAGGAGATTCATTCGGCGCAGGTTGTCTGACCACCTCGCAGGACCAACACAGCGAACAAGAATCAAGACCAGGCGCAACCCACCTTGAGGTAGGGCCTCGTGAGTCCCGCGCTGGCTCACGAGTGCCCAGACACACCTCGTCTAGCCCTATCGTGCAAGCCACGTGTCAGGGCGGGGCTGTACACGCCCCGGGGGCTCTCCGCGGTAGGGAGTCCCCTCCCACGTACCAGTGGAAGCACCATGCTCCGCGCTGGTAGTCGACACTGCCGAGGAGCGGCTATGCACATGCAAGTGTGGAAGTGCCATGGTCCGTCCTGGTGATAAACAACTGAGGGCGGCCTCATGGCCTTATCAACCTCAAGGAGCCTCCGGGCTCGGTGTTTGGCCTCAATGCAATGCCTCCCCTCGGGAGAGCCGTGCGAAGGGGCTGGGCACGGGGGCTGCGCTCGGGTCACGCCCAAGCGTACGCCACCCTGCCAGGTCCCTCGGACCTGGTCGTCGTGCACCACTCCCGAGCCTCGGCGAGGGCGAAGGTATGAAGGGTGTTTGCACGTCAAGGGGGACTCCTGAGCATCATGACTCAGGATCCTAACTGGTCACGTAGCCTCTCACTCCTTGGGTCCGTCTTGGTCTCCGGTCGGTCCAACGATGGTTGAGGTATGTGCGGGGTCGGGCCCTGCCGATGTAGAACACTAATACTATCCTCGTGTCTCCTTCCTATAAGTTGTTTGCGCGTCAAGGGGGACTCATGAGCATCGCGACTCAGGAGCCTAACTGGTCACGTAGCCCCTCACTCCTTGGTTCCATCCTGGTCTCTGGTCGGCCCAACGGCGGTTGAGGTATGCATGGGGCTAGGCTCTACCGACGTAGAACATAAAGCAAATAGGAAGAAAATCGCAAAATCTCAAAGCAAATATTACAAGACATATTGTTCTCCGGATATCAAACACAAGTTTAAATGCCTCCACGAGGCACACTACATGATGCAGTAGTTTCAATAGGAAAGGAGCCGCAAGCCAGTCATCCCTCGATACCGTCGGCACCTGCAAGAGGTGCCCCCTCCTGGGTGGCGTCGCCTTCACCTGCACCACCGGTCGAAGGCGCGGGGGCGAAGGTGTCGAACTTCTCCAGTAGGGCTTCCACCTGACCTTTCACGGCTGCGGGGGCGGCTGAGCAGTGTTCTTCAGCCACGGGCTCCGGCATCTCATCAAGGCAGGCGGCAGGATCACGAAGATAGAGGTGGCTGAAGACGCGCATCAGCGCGGCTGAAGAAATGACGCGAGCCTCTGCCTCTGCCATGGGGCCGATGCCGCGCACGTCACCTCACCAGGCCCTCAGTGCCTTCATCTCCTCGTGGAGGGACCAGCGGTGGACCGGCAACCGTAATGGCAAACTATGTCTCTCCTTGTGCTGGCTTCCAGGAATCTCCTGAAGGTGATGGCAGGTGGGACCACGAGCTCCCTCTTCTCCCATGAAATCCGCTCGCGCGTTAAAAGGGGGGCTCTTGAGCATCGCGACTTAGGAGCTCTTACTGGCTCTCTAGCCCTCACCCCCTGGCCTTGACCATGGCGCGCGACCTGGCATACTAGCGGCGGCTGAGCTCGCTCGAGGGCCGGGACCTGAGGACGCAGAGCACGAAGGAGAGCGTGGAGAAGGGGGGAGGCTCACATGGGCCTGGCTTAGCTATGCTTCGGGCACCTGTGCACGAATCTGGCGCATCATGAGGAATCAACTCTGGACTGTCAAGATAAGTCCCGAGCCCGGGTTGGCTAAACCGCTAAGGAGTGAGAACCATACTAACCGCAGCCCTGCTGCAGCAACGTCACCCCCCTTCCATACCTCTCGACGGCTGCTTGAGCGCTAAAGGGGACCTCCTGAGCATCGTGCCTCAGGAACTCTTACTGGACCTCGGGCAGCTCACCTCCTAGCCTTGACCACGGCACGCGACCTAGCATACCAGCGAATGCTGCAACCTACCTGGGGACCGGGACCTGTCAGCATAGAGCGCCAAGTCGTCGCGAGGCCAGAAAGGGAGACCGAGCTAAAGTAGGACTCGCGCTCGCGCAAGTTCATAATAAGGACAATATTGACAAGAGGCATTATAAAACCTTTACACACCCCCACGGGGCATTTCTTGATTCCTCGCAGGGAACAAAAGGCAAGAACTTAGGGAATCCTAACTACACGTGCCCCTGTGGATGACGCCATCATCAACAGTGGGCCACCAGAGGCCGACGCCAACCTCATCCAGATCAACGGCGGCGGCCTGACGCTGCAACCCTGCTCCGGGCTCGGCGGGAGCTTGGGGGAACGTAGCTGTCATCGCTCGTCTCCGGGGTCTCGTAGAGCTGGGGAGAATCGCTGGACTCCCAAGTGTTGCCACTGCTTCCCGAGGAGCCGCTCGCGACGCGGGCAACAGACCCTGCCCCAGCTGTGGCGCCAGCCTGATGACCCCACCTGGGGCAACACTCCAGACGGTGGCCTTCTGCGTCGAAGACCTTGAAGAACAGCGTGGAGGCACCATCATACGCGAAGTGGATTGCGAGGGCGCCCTTCGCATGACACACTCGGGCAACCTCACCCCAGCCTCGGGTCATGAAGATCTTCCCCGAGGAGACGGCCTCAACCTCTGCTCCAGTCGCCAGCGTGTCGTAGTCGGCGTGCTGTAGCCAAAGCTCGAGGGGCCCCCTCGGCGGCATCTCGGCTGAGAAGAAGGATGGGAAGCGGATCCAAGTGCTCGGGGGCATCACCGCTCACAGCACGAGCTCGCGCGAGGAGTCCGTGGCGTGGACTCCAGGGGTGGCGACGCGCACCATCGCGGCACGGCGACCATGGCCACGGCGCGCGCGTCGACGCTCGTCGTCTCCCCCTCCCGAGCCCCCGGCTTGGGCGTACAGGGGTAACGGATACCCAGGAGGAGGCCGCTCGCACCAAGGCCTCGTCACCACCTGCATCGTCTCCTCGTTGCGGCGGTGGGCCGGCCTCTTCTTCGCCGGGAGCGGTACCAGCCCGTCGAGGGGAGTCTTTCCTTTATTCGCCGCGGAAAACCTTCGGATGGGCGCCATTGGTGTCGGCAATGGCGCGAGGAGAGAGAAGCAAGAGGAATGGGAAGAGATGGGCAACGGGGCTCCGCCCCCCTCCCATTTATACTAGGGGAAGGCCAACCAGCGCCCCCACGATCACAGGTAATGATGGTTTTTCCTTGCATGTCGCAGGGACTTGTCAAGTCGGGCAGTTGCCAAGGCAGCATGGGGAAGCGGAGACACCCACGTCCAACCAACCGCCACGCATCGACCAAGGCCGCAGGCTATTGGGGCCCGCAGCGCTCCGCACTTGACCTTTGGCTTTGCCACGAAGCCAAGCCCGAGCGCGCCTTGGGTCCGGGGGCTACTGTCGGCGTTCTAGGAAGGGGGTCCCCAGACTTGCCTTCATGCGGCCCACGGCGTGGCTCTATGAGCGGGCTCGAATGGCCCATCTTCACCAACAAGCCCTCAAGACCCTTGCGAGGGGCCAAGCCTCATGAGGCAGAGAGTTCAAGGCAAGGCAAACCTCGCGAGGTTTCAATGACGTGAGCCATGACGATCAAGATCAGGCGGGCGCCAGCGCACATAGTGTCCTTGTTTCCTCTTTGGTGCTAAGGAAGCAAGCACAGGCGTGGAGTACCGAGGCGTCAAGCAAAGGTTTCCATATCAGTGCAACGAGACCAAGACTAGCAGGACGGCAAGACGAAGGTCACCATGGAGCCCAAGGCGGCGTCACCACCTGAGCCTTTTGCAGGCGAAGACTGATTTTGTCAGGATAAGCTGTACTAGCTGTGCCCTTTCAAATTGGCCGTTGTTGGCTCCCTTCCCGCTCAATATTTGGGGAGAGGACCAGGGCCTCTATAAATAGGATTAGCCACGACGGTAGGGGGGAAACAGGTCTGGAACTCATTCAGTTCATCCCCACACCCACCAAGCACAAGAACACCTCTCCTCAGGAGGCTGTTCTTCCCCTTGTACTGTTCATTCTCCGCCCAAGAGGCAATCCACCACACCACACTGGAGTAGGGTATTACACCACAATGGTGGCCCGAACCAGTATAAATCTTGTGTCCTTTGTGTTGCGAGTTTGTCGAGTTAGCCCTTGCGATCTTAGCGAAGCTAGGACGTGGATCGGTAGGGGGAGATCTTCGCGCACACCCTAGTGTTCGAACCTTGAGGGTTTTGCCAGAACCCGAGATCCAACATTATCAACTCTGCATCTTTTGGCCTCAATACTATGAACATGTGTATCACTACTATCAAGATTTAGTAAAAATAGACCACACATCAAGGGTGCATGACCATAAAAGATATTACTCATATAAATAGAACAACCATTATTCTCTGATTTAAATGAATAACTGTCTCGCATCAAACAAGATCCAGATATAATGTTCATGCTCAACGCTGGCACCAAATAACAATTATTTAGGTACAAAACTAATCCCGAAGATAGATGTAGAGGTAGCGTGCCGACGGCGATCACATCGACTTTGGAACCATTTCTCACGCGCATCGGCACCTCATCCTTAGCCAATCTTTGCTTAATCTATAGCCCCTGTTTCAAGTTGCAAATGTTAGCAACTGAACCAGCATCAAATACCCAGGCACTACTGCGAGCATTAGTAAGGTACAAATCAATAACATGTATATCAAATATACCTTTCACTTTGCCATCCTTCTTCTCCGCCAAATACTTGGGGCAGTTCCTCTTCCAGTGACCAGTTCCTTTGTAGTAGAAACACTCAGTCTCAGGCTTAGGTCCAGACTTGGGTTTCTTCACTTAAGCAACAACTGGCTTGCTGTTCTTCTTGAAGTTCCCCTTCTTCACTTTACCCTTTTTCTTGAAACTAGTGGTCTTGTTGACCATCAACACTTGATGCTCCTTCTTGATTTCTAACTCTGCAGCCTTTAGCATTGCGAAGAGCTCGAGAATCGTTTTATCCATCCCTTGCATATTATAGTTCATCACGAAGCTCTTGTAGCTTGGTGACAGTGATTGAAGAACTCTATCAATGACACTATCATCAGGAAGATTAACTCCTAGTTGAGTCAAGTGGTTGTCGTACCCAGACATTCTGAGTATATGTTCACTGACAGAACTATTCTCCTCCATCTTGCAGCTATAGAACTTATTGGAGACTTCATATCTCTCAATCCGGGCATTTTCTTGAAATATTAACTTCAACTCCTGGAACATCTCATATGCTCCATGACGTTCAAAACGTCGTTTGAAGCCCCAGTTCTAAGCCGTAAAGGATGGCACACTGAACCGTCGAGTAGTCATCAGCTTTGCTCTGCCAGGTGTTCATAACATCTGGAGTTGCTCCTGCAGCGCGTTTGTCACCTAGCGGTGCTTCCAGGACGTAATTCTTCTATGCAGCAATGAGGATAATCCTCAAGTTATGGACCCAGTTGAGGGAGTCCTGGATTAGGGGGTCTCCGGACAGCCGGACTATATCCTTTGGCCGGACTGTTGGACTATGAAGATACGAGATTTAAGACTTCGTCCCGTGTCCGGATGGGACTCTACTTGACGTGGAAGGCAAGCTAGGCAATACGAATACGTATATCTCCTCCTTTGTAACCGACCTTGTGTAACCCTAGCCCCCTCCGGTGTCAATATAAACCGAAGGGTTTTTAGTCCATAGGACAACATACAATCATACCATAGGCCAGCTTAAAGGGTTTAGCCTCTTTGATCTCGTGGTAGAACAACTCTTGTAATACTCATATCATCAAGAACAATCAAGCAGGACGTAGGGTATTACCTCCATCAAGAGGGCCCGAACCTGGGTAAACATCGTGTCCCCTACCTCCTGTTACCATCCGCCTTAGACGCACAGTTCGGGACCCCCTACCCGAGATCCGCTGGTTTTGACACCGACATTGGTGCTTTCATTAAGAGTTCCACTGTGTCGTCACCATAAGGCTTGATGGCTCCTTCGATCATCGCTAGCGATGTGCTCCAGGGTGAGGCTTTCCTCCTCGTATAGATCTTCGTATTCGGTGGCTTCGCACTGCGGGCCAATTCGCTTGGCCATCTGGAGCAGATCGAAAGCTACGCCCCTGGCCATCAGGTCAGATTTGGAAACTTGAACTACACGGCCGACATCTGCGGAGACTTGATCTTTGATGGATTCGATCCCATGCCGCACGTGTCGCACAGTCACGACGAGCAAGGCGTAACTCTGCCGTCGGACAGTGTTCGGGAGATCGCATCCGCAGCTACTCCGGCCGTTAATCCAGAGCAAATCGCGCCATCCGAGAGCGGAGGGATAGACCCCACCATGGAGGCTGTACTCTCAGTGGCGATAGAGCCAGATACTAACTTCGCCCCTTTCGAGAGCCGCATCGCCGAACCACTGGATTTATCCCCGGCCAGGGACTCTGAGCCGCCTACATCCGTGCCTGTCAAATTCGATGGGGCGCCGATCATGGAGTTCACCTCCGCGGATATCTTTCAACACTCAACTTTCGGATATGTGCTAAATTCATTAAGGTCTCTCTCCCTGTCAGGAGATCCTTGGCCGAACTATGTCCGGCTAGAATGGGATGCGAACGACGAAGAAATTCGCTGCCCACCCACCACCACTTAGTAGCCACCGTCGATGACTTAACCGACATGCTCGACTTCGACTCCGAAGACATCGACGGCATGGACGACGATGCAGGAGACGAACAGGAAGCACCGCCCATAGGGCGCTGGACTGCCACTTCATCACATGACGTATACATAGTGGATACACCTAGAGAGGGCAATGGCAAAGAGACAGCGGAGGATGCCCCCTCCAAGCAAGCCCGGCGCCGACGTCAGCGGCGCTGCTCTAAGTCCCGCCATAGCAAAAATAGCGATAACAGCGCAAGAGGAAATAACAGTCCAGTCGACTCTAGAAGAAACGACGACTGCACCACCCCGGTGGCAGAGCACGATCAAGATGCAAACTGCAAACATAGTATGGATCCGACATCCGACCACGACGACGCCAAGGATAAGCCTCATCAAATCCCGTCTTGGGAAGAAAACAGTCCGGACGAAGATGCATACATCATCCCGGAAACGCACTTGGAGCAAGAAAACCTCCGCGGAAGGCTTATTGCATAGCGAGGAGCCTGAAGAAACAGAAGCAAAGGCTCAAGGTCGCACAAGATACACTTAACAGCAAGTGGAACAAAGTAACAAAGTATGGTGGAACTTACCATAAAAATAGCTATCCAAAGCACAAGCTATTACCGGAATTCGACGATGAGGCCTTAGAGCCCATACAGCCAAAGAGTGATACGGCCAACCGGCCAGATCCACCACCTTGGGAACGTGATAGAGCGGCTAACAAAGTCGCGCATAAGTCAACACACAATCTACGTGAGAACTTGCGTCAAAAATCCAGCGCGACCAGATCTATCTATGGATCTAGGAAGCGCGCTACGGTACAAAACCAACACCGAATACTACAACCATCCGAACACCATGGCGCATCCCAATACAGGGGTGCCGCACACCCCTTAAGTTTCACTGATGAGGTGCTAGATCACGAATTCCCAAAGGGATTCAAACCGGTGAACATAGAGGCATATGACGGAACCACAAACCCTGGAGTCTGGATAGAGGACTTCATCCTCCATATTCATATGGCTCGTGGAGACGATCTCCATGCCATTAAATACTTGCCCCTCAAGCTTAAAGGGCCAGCTCAGCACTGGCTGAAAAGCCTCCCCAAAAACTCAATTGGAAGTTGGGAGGTGCCCGAGGATGCTTTTCGTGCCAATTTTCAAGGGACTTATGTCCGACCTCCGGATGCAGACGATTTAAGTCATATAATCCAACAGTCCGGAGAGTCCGCCCGAAAGCTTTGGAACAGGTTCCTCACCAAGAAGAACCAAATCGTCGACTGTCCGGACGCCGAAGCCTTAGCAGCTTTTAAACATAGCGTCTGAGACGAATGGCTCACCAGACACCTCGATCAAGAAAAACCAGAACAATGGCAGCCCTAACAAGCCTCATGACCCGCTTTTGTGCGGGCGAGGACAGCTGGTTGGCCCGTAGTAGCACCAGCGACCCAAGCACATCCGAAGTCAGGGATGGCAATGGTAAACCACGACGCCACAAAAACAAGCGTCGAATTAAAGAAGGTAGCCCAGATAACACGGCAGTAAACGCCGGATTCAGGGGCTCCCGACCAGGTCAGCAGAAAAAGCCTTTCAAAGGCAGCAGAGAAGGACAATCTGACCTAAACAAAATTCTTGACAAACTCTGTCAGATTCACGGCACCCCAGACAAACCTGCAAATCATACCCACAGAGAATGTTGGGTCTTCAAGCAGGCCGGTAAGCTAAAAGCCGAACACAAAGGGGAAGAGACACCAAGTGAAGACGAGGATGAGCATCACCAGCAAAGCGCCGGAGGACAAAAAAGTTCCCACCAGAGGTTAAAATAGTAAACGTGATCCATGTGACAAAGAGGAGAAGCAAGCATGCACTCCAAGGCACACGCGCCATAGAGCCCATCACCCCTAGGTTCAACCCCTGGTTGGCCTGCCCGATCACTTTTGATCGTGGGGATCACGAGACAAATATCCGGCACGAAGGACTGGAGGCCTTGGTGTTAGACCCAATAATAAATGGGTACCATTTCACACGAGTCCTCATGGACGGCGGCAGTGATCTAAATCTGATGTATCAGGACACAGTCCACAAAATGGGGATAGACCCGACACAAATAAGCCACAGTAATACTACCTTCAAGGGACTAATACCAGGCCAAGAGGCCTGCTGTACGGGCTCTCTACTACTAGAGGTGGTATTTGGTTCTCCCGATAACTTCCTAAGTGAGAGGTTAACTTTTCACATTGCCCCATTCCGAAGTGGCTATCAAGCACTACTCGGAAGAATGACTTTCGCTCATGTTAACGCAATACCGCATTATGATTTTCTCAAGCTCAAGATGCCCGGTCCACGTGGCATCATCCCAGTTAGCGGAAATACCGAACGCTTTTTACGCACGGAAGAGGACGCGGCGGCTCTAACAGCCGCAAACTAGACGGCCTCACCAACCAGAAAAATGGCAGGTCGTCAAGACCACGAACACGGTCAAACGAATCCGGCGTTCCATCATATATACATGAGATTGGTTTGATGATCAAACCCTCATAAACGATACCAGGGGCTTCCCGCGTGTAATCAGGGCCAGCCCGGCTCAACTTGGCTTCTCTTGAATTTTGATAGTTCATTGATGATAACCAACTCTTCTTTTTGGCACGGCAACTTTCATCTAAGTTATTTCCTTTTGCAGATGACAATCATGCTACACCCGTCCAGGACACGACACAACGGAGACACAGGCGTAGACGTGCAGCAGGGACCCGCCCAAAGGTTTCTTTTTAGATCAAGACCCTGCGTAAACCTTTTTTACTATCTCTTGTTTCTCACATCCTTCGGATACTCCACACAACTGAGAAGGATGCTGGCGTTATTGGCATGTGGCCACGCCAGGATTTTGCGCGTACCTAGACACATGGGGTTTCTTATTAAGGGCATTTTTTAGCCTGGTATATGTTATAAAGATCGAACACCTTAGGGAGTGTTCGGCGTCGCGAGTTTGGCCCTATATGCATCAGCTCTGAATCATGTCTTTGGTCAAATGTTGGGTTTGCCTGGCTCCCACGTTTTGGTACCTTACGTTCCGTTATATTGGCTAAGGTAGCACTGGGAGAACTACTGCGATTGTGCCCTGGTTCATCTGGATGAGCACCTTAGTAGAGAAAGCCGAAAACTGACTGTCATGATATAGCGAGAGACTGGTCAACCACTCGATGACTCATTAGAATCTTCGGGATTCCTCCGCATTAACGAAGGGCCGTTTCCCGGTCATGTACGTATGCGCCCCGTATTCGGACGAGCGCAGAAGTACCAGGGGCTATATAGTAGCCCCACTGTCAAACTCCTATGGCTAAGTGAAAGTGTTAAAGCAATATAGTCTGATTGCCTCATTCGCTGCGCTATCACCTCCTTAACGGACCAAGACGTTGGATCAAGTGTGGATATGCATCTTTTGCGAACACCCCTGCATTATATGCGTGGGGGCATAAGCCGACGACTGCAAACTTTCAGGTTATATACATATATACATAAGCGGCCGCATAGGAGGCATCATAGTACTTTCGGGCAAAAGTATAAATACAGCCTTGATAATTCAGTAAAACATTGTTTGTACAATGGGAATACATGTCACTAGAACATAATATTCTTCAAGCATTGAGCCTCTATGGAACGAGCGCCTTCAAGAACTTCTTCAAAGTAGTGATCGGCAGCCACTCGGCCTACGGTCGAACCCTGTGTCGCAACAGTGGTGGCCTCCATCTCCGCCCACTATGTCTTGACACGGGCAAGGGCCATCCGCACACCCTCTATGCACGCCGATCTCTTTACAGCATTGATGTGTGGCACAACACCAAGGAATTGTTGCACTAAGCTAATGTAGCTATTCGGCCTTGGCCCTCCCGGCCACAGGTGAACCACAATGGACCTCATGGCAAGTCCGGACAACCTATGGAGCTCGGCCCACTCGGCCAATCGCTCATTCAACAGCAGCGGACGGACTAGAGTGTGAAACTGTGACAAGAACAGCTTTTCCACTTCGGGACCTTTCTGATCCTTGAAGTACTCGGCCGCATCAGCAGCACTTGCAGCCAAATCCATGTACGCGTCCGCAGAACTCCATAGCCGGTCCGGAGGAGCATACTTCGGATCTCCGAACTTAGTCCGCAACAAGAAGGGTTTCCCAGACACGATTTCTGCAGCTTGATTCAGCTCCTCCTTCATCGCTCTAATTTTGGAGCGGGCTTCCTTGGCAGCCACCAGGGCCTTCTCTAGGTCCGTCGCCTTCGCCCGGTTTTCTTCTTCAAGAAGCTGGTAATGGTCAGCGGCATCTTTTAACTCTACAACCATCTTGGCTATTTTTTCCTTGCTCTCGCAATGTGCGACCTATTCGGCCCTTAACTCTTCGGCCGCCTTTAGAGCGGCCGCATTGCTACTCCTTGGCTCGGGCAAGCTCCGCCCGAAGGGTCTCCACGGTGGCAGCTCCATCTACAGTCACAACATATTAAAGATACTGGCATCATGCTACTCTTATTATGTGACGATCACCAGAAAAATCACTCACCCTGTGCCTCGTCAAGCCGCTTGTTGACAAGCACGATGTCGGCATCTGCCGCATCAAGTTACCGCTTTAGCTCGGCAAACCCAGCAGTCCGGCTAGCCACCAGAGCTTCAGCCACCTGCACATAAAGGCCGTCTGATTATTACCTGGGACTATGATCCTCTGTTTGCCGCCGTTTTCGACGACAACTAGAGTCTCAGGGGCTACTATCTGCATAGGGCATACCTAACGTATGCGGTACTGTTAAAAACATATATTATTTCATGTACCTCGAAGCCTTTCAGCAGACTCATAAAGGCTTCATGCAAACCGCTTTCAGCAGATGAAATCCTTTCAATTACCGTACCCATTAGTGTACGATGCGCTTCTGAGATGGCCGCTTGCCCTAGAAGATCCTTCAGCGCGTCTGACCGCACACTGTACTGACCCTTGTTGTCGCTCTCCTTAGGAGCCAGATACTGGGGATTCTGGGTAGCCAAAGGGTTATCTTCTGGCCCAAGTGGATCCGGAGATACCCTTCGCGACAACACTTCAAGGTCGCCCGCTTCTTGAGGCGGGGTGTCCGGGGGAGGCATTTCTCTCTCCATCATCTCCGGAAGAAGATCCCCCGAAGATGAACTCTGTAAAGAAGGGCTACGATCCGGACTACAATTTATAAGCATCGGTTATTGTCTTCGGATGTAAGGTAGGATATTTTCACTATTAAGTACTTTTTGATTACTTACAACTCGGTAGAGGGCTGATCCCCGCGCGGACATTGTGCGGCAAGAATACCCTCCGAGGCAGGACCCTCTGATGAAGATTTCTTCTCCTGTTTGGAAACCTTAGTTTCCGGTTCTTCAGAGGTAGTCCTCTTCCTTCCCCGGTGAGAGAGAATGTCAGATTCTTCCCTTTGATTGTCCTCCCTCACGGAGGTGCTCATTCCCCTGACCGGAATAAGTAGCGAGTGAGGCCCACTTTCGCCCTCTTTATTTCCCCCATCATCTTCCTTTGAGGACACTGGATAAGGCGCCAGCTCGAGCATCTTGTCCAGTACCGGATTGTCCAAGCCCTCGGGAAGTGGGGCCGAACACCTGATCATCATCGCCTTTGTTATCCAGTCCTGGTCAAAAGGCGGCTCTTTAGAATGATGCCATGATAAATAAAAGGACAGCAGGTTCGGCATGGGATTACTTACTTGGGCAGCGGGGCGATTGCAGCTCAGGCCCACGTCCTTGGTGGTGTCCGGACACTCTATTTGGGGTCCGAAGAACGATTTGTACATCTCTTCGTGCGTCATGCCGAGGAAATGCTGAATAGCACGCGGTCCTTCTGGGTTGAATTCCCAGATGCGGAGGGGCTGACGTTTGCAAGGCCGGACTCGACGAACTAGTATAACTTGCATTACCATAACCAGACTGAAATCTCTCTCAAAGAGATCTCGGATACGGCTTTGCAGTATTGGCACGTCCTTGGCTAGACCCCAGCTCAGCCCCCTGCTGATCCATGACATTAGTTGCGGTGGGGGGCCCGAGTGGGGGCAGCTACTGATAACCCACAAGTATAGGGGATCAATTGTAGCCTCTTTCGATAAGTAAGAGTGTCGAACCCAACGAGGAGCTAAAGGTAGAACAAATATTCCCTCAAGTTCTATCGACCACTGATACAACTCTATGCACACTTGACATTCGCTTTACCGGAAACAAGTATGACATTAGAAGTACTTTGTAGGTGTTGTTGGATAGGTATGCAAGATAATAAAGAGCAAGTAAATATAAAGTAGGGGCTGTTTAGATGAAGACACAACTAAATTAGTTTTAGTAAAGAGCTTTTGTCAACAAGAAGGTTATTTGTCCCTAGGCAATCGATAACTAGACCGGTAATCATTATTGCAATTTTATTTGAGGGAGAGGCATAAGCTAACATACTTTCTCTACTTGGATCATATGCACTTATGATTGGAACTCTAGCAAGCATCTGCAACTACTAAAGATTCATTAAGGTAAAACCCAACCATAGCATTAAAGCATCAAGTCCCCTTTATCCCATACGCAAACAACCTACTTACTCGGGTCTGTGCTTCTGTCACTCACGCCACCCACCATAAGCAAATCATAAACATATTGCAAACCCTACAGCGGGAATCCCTCACGCTTGCGCGACACGGAGAGCACCATAGGACAGCACCAATAATAAAACATACAACTCAAACCAATCACGATCATCAAATAGCCATTAGGACAAAACAGATCTACTCAAACATCATAGGATAGCCATACATCATTGGGAAATAATATATAGTGTTGAGCACCATGTTTAAGTAGAGATTACAACGGGTAAGAGAGAGGTTACACTGATGCATAGAGGGGGGGAAGAGTTGGTGATGATGGCGGTGAAGTTGTTGGTGAAGATCGCGGTGATGATGATGGCCCTCGGTGGCACTCCGGTGCCACCGGAAGCGAGGGGGAGAGAGCCCCCCTCCTTCTTCTTATTCCTTGACCTCCTCCCTAGATGGGAGAAGGGTTTCCCCTCTGGTCCATGGCCTCCATGGCGTGGGAGGGGCGAGAGCCCCTCCGAGATTGGATCTATCTCTCTGTCTCTCTCTGTTTCTGCGTTCTGTTCTGGCTCTGTTTCACCATTTCGCGTATATATGGAGATCCGTAACTCCGATTGGCCTAAAACCTTCGCCGTGATTTTTTTCCGAATATTAGCTTTCTTGCGGCAAAAGAAGAGCGTCAACCGCCTTACGGTGGGCTCACGAGGGTAGGGGGCGCGCCCTAGGGGGGCGCCCCCTGTCTCGTGACCACCTCGGGCACTGGTTCGTGTTGATTTTCCTTCCGAATTTTCCATATTTTCCAAAAATAAGCTCCGTCCGTTTTTATCCCGTTTGGACTCCGTTTGATATGGATATTCTGCGAAACCAAAAACATGCAACAGACAGGAACTGGCACTGGGCACTGGATCAATATGTTAGTCCCAAAAATAATATAAAAAGTTGCCAAAAAGTATATGAAAGTTGAATAATATTGGCATGGAATAATCAAAAATTATAGATACGACGGAGACGTATCAGCATCCCCAAGCTTAATTCCTGCTCGTCCTCGAGTAGGTAAATGATAAAAAAGATAATTTTTGATGTGGAATGCTACCTAGCATAATCTCGATCATATGTCTAATCATGGCATGAATATTAAGACACGAGTGATTCAAAGCAATAGTCTATCTTTTGACATAAAAATAATAACACTTCAAGCATACCAACCAAGCAATTATGTCTTATTGAAATAACATAGCCAAAGAAAGCTCATCCCTACAAAATCATATAGTCTGGCTATGCTCCATCTTCACCACACAAAGCATTCACATCATGCACAACCCCGATGACAAGCCAAGCAATTGTTTCATACTTTTGACGTTCTCAAACCTTTTCAACTTTCACGCAATACATGAGCGTGAGCCATGGACAAGCACTATAGGTGGAATAGAATGGTGGTTGTAGAGAAGACAAAAAGGAGAAGATAGTCTCACATCAACTAGGCATATCAACGAGCTATGGAGATGCCCATCAGTAGATATCAATGTGAGTGAGTAGGGATTGCCATGCAACGGATGCACTAGAGCTATAAGTGTATGAAAGCTCTAACTGAAACTAAGTGGGTGCGCATCCAACTTGCTTGCTCATGAAGACCTCATGCATTTGAGGAAGCCCATCAGCGGAATATACAAGCCAGGTTCTATAATGAAAATTCCCACTAGTATATGAAAGTGATAACTCAAGAGACTCTCTATATGAAGAACATGGTGCTACTTTGAAGCACAAGTGTGGAAAAAGGATAGTAGTACTGTCCCTTTTATTTATTTATTTTTATTTATTTGGTCTTTCTTTTTTATTTGGCCTTTATTTATTTATTTGGCCTTCCTTTTTTATGGCCTTTCTCTTTTTTTGGGACAATGCTCTATTGAATGATGATCATCACACTTCTATTTACTTACAACTCAATATTACAACTCGATACTAGAACAAAGATATGACTCTATATGAATGCCTCCGGCGGTGTACCGGGATGTGCAATGATCTAGCGTAGCAATGACATCAAAAAACAGACAAGCCATGCAAACATCATGCTAGCTATCTTACGATCATGCAAAGCAATATGACAATGATGCTCAATTCATGTATATGATGATGATGGAAGTTGCATGGCAATATATCTCGGAATGGCTATGGAAATGCCATGATAGGTAGGTATGGTGGCTGTTTTGAGGAAGGTATATGGTGGGTTTATGGCACCGGCGAAAGTTGCGCGGTACTAGAGAGGCTAGCAATGGTGGAAGGGTGAGAGTGCGTATAATCCATGGACTCAACATTAGTCATAAAGAACTCACATACTTATTGCAAAAATCTATTAGTCATCGAAACAAAGTACTACGCGCATGCTCCTAGGGGGATAGATTGGTAGGAAAAGACCATCGCTCGTCCCCGACCGCCACTCATAAGGAAGACAATCAATAAACACCTCATGCTCCGACTTCGTTACATAACGGCTCACCATACATGCATGCTACGGGACTTGCAAACCTCAACACAAATATTTCTCAATTTCACAATTACTCGACTAGCATGACTCTAATATCACCATCTTTATATCGCAAAACTATTGCAAGGAATCAAACATATCATATTCAGCGATCTACAAGTTTATGTAGGATTTTATGACTAACCATGTGAACGACCAGTTCCTGTCATCTCTCTAAATAGATATAAGTGAAGCAAGAGAGTTTAATTCTTTCTACAAAAGATATGCCCGTGCTCTAACAAATATAAGTGAAGCAAAAGAGCATTCTACAAATGGCGGTTGTCTATGTAAAGAGAAACAGGCAATCCAAACTTCAAATGATATAAGTGAAGCACATGAAGCATTCTATAAAGCCATACTCAAAAGATATAAGTGAAGTGCAATGAGCATTCTATAAATCAACCAAGGACTATCTCATACCAGCATGGCGCATAAAAAGAAAAAGGAAAACCTTAATGCAAAAGACGCTCCAAGACTTGCACATATCGCATGAACGGAACAAATCCGAAAACATACCGATACTTGTTGAAGAAAGAGGGGATGCCTCCCCAGCATCCCCAAGCTTAGATGTTTGAGTCTCCTTGAATATTTACTTGGGGTGCCTCGGGCATCCCCAAGCTTGAGCTCTTGCCTCTCTTCCTTCTTCTCACATCGAGACCTTCTCAATCATCCAACACTTCATCCACACAAAACTTCAACAAAAAACTCGGTAAGATCCGTTAGTAAAATAAAGCAAATCACTACTCTAAGTAATGTTGCAAACCAATTCATATTTTGTTTTCGCATTGTGTCTACTGTAATATAACTTTTTCATGGCTTAATCCACTAATATAAATTGATAGTTTCATCAAAACAAGCAAACTATGCATCAAAAACAGAATCTGTCTAAACCAGAACAGTCTGTAGCAATCTAAACATTAACCATACTTCTGATGGTTGAAAACTTCTACCAAAATTAGGAAAAATAAACCATTTGAATAGGAAGACAGTGCAAAAAGAATCAGAACCATTTGACGTTCCAGATAAAAATGTAAAATCACGCACTACAGCCAAAGTTTATGTCCTGCACTGTACAAACCATCAAGCAAATGTAAACACCCTAAAGGCAAACCTTGGCACATTATTTTTATAATACAATGGAATTGTACAAGGGGATAATTATTTTTGTTGAAAAGTTTCTGTAATTAAGATTCACAAAGTTCCCATGGGCATGAACAAAGTTCAAGGACGTCCCCCACTTTCACAATGCTCGTCTCTCTCACTTTCACTTTTCTTTTAGAAAAAGTTTGGGGTTCCCCTCTTTATTTTTGTTGTTTTAAAACTATATGAAAGCACTCAACAGAAATAAATGACTCTCTAAAACTTCCGGGTTGTCTCCCTGGCAGCGCTTTCTTTAAAGCCATTAAGCTAGGCATATAGTGCTCAAGTAGTGAATCCACCCGGATCCCAAGGTATATCAAAGCCAATTTTAATTAACAGTGATCTGTAATTTAGTAGTGAGCACAAAGTAACATATATCATGTAATGACGAAGTCTAACTCTCTTCCTATGCATCGACATGTCATAACAGAACAATTCTTGCTCACAAAGTAAAGGCCAATGCATAGTATAAACAGTTTCTTGCAATTTTATCATGTGGGAAGCATAGAGAGGTGTAGATATAGTTCATCTCTCATAATAATTGCAAGTAGTAGCAGCAAGCACATGCATATTATATTCATGAAAATCATCATGTGTAACAGTAAAAGGCAACCCATCAATATAATCCTTAATAAGTGCAAACTTCTCCGATATAGTATAATCGGGAGAATTCAAAAAGATAATAGGACTATCATGCATGGGTGCAATAGAAACAATTTCATGTTTAACATAAGGAACTATAGCAAGTTCATCTCCATAAGCATAATTCATATTGACATCTTGGCCACAAGCATCATCAAAAAGGGATATTTCAAAAGAATCGACGGGATCATAGCAATTATCATAATATTCATCCTTCGGTAAACATGAAGGGGAATTAAACAATGTATGAGTTGAAGAGTTACTCTCATTAGAAGGTGGGCACGGGTAGCTAATCCGCTCTTCCTCCTTTTGTTCTTCACTCTCCTCATCATCTTTTTCATCTAATGAGCTCACAGTTTCATCAATTTCTTCTTCCAGAGACTCCTGCAAAATATTTGTCTCTTCTTGGACAGCGTAGTAGTACTCAATATATGGTTCAACATAGGCATTAGAAGCATAATTATCATAGCAATATTTAAATATGGCAAAACTTTCAGATTTGTGAAGAGTAGCATCATACTTTTCAATCAAAGAAGCAATTTCAAAAGCACCCTTAAAAGCAACAAATTCTTCAATTTGTTGAACATCATAGTAATTATAAACACCCTTAGCATATGATGATAAGATTCCATTATCAATAAACTCACATTGGTAGGGAAGGTGTTTCTTAGGGTTTTCAGAACAACAAGTAAAATCATATATTTCACATAAATTCCAAGCATAGCATTGCAAACGTTGAACTTGACCCCATAATAGTTTCCCTTTTTCATATATACGGTGTCGCACATAACAAGCATGCTCATCTAAAGATTTGCCCTCAACTGAGCTAGTTGGGGTTTCGGCACGAGCACAAAGGGATCGAAGATGATCCAAGTAATAAGCTTCAACAGTGTGATAGATTTTGATTGGTTCTTCAACCATTGGTTCAGTAGGTACAACTATTTTTTTTGGTATTTTGCGTTTCCTACCCATAACTAAAGATAGAAAACAACTAAGAACAACAAATAAAAATTACTTAGTGATAAAGCAAACAAGCACACACGAGAATATTCACCCCACGCTATTGCTCCCCGGCAACGGCGCCAGAAAAAGGTCTTGATAACCCACAAGTATAGGGGATCAATTGTAGCCTCTTTCGATAAGTAAGAGTGTCGAACCCAATGAGGAGCTAAAGGTAGAACAAATATTCCCTCAAGTTCTATCGACCACCGATACAACTCTACGCACACTTGAGGTTCACTTTACCGGAAACAAGTATGAAACTAGAAGTACTTTGTAGGTGTTGTTGGATAGGTATGCAAGATAATAAAGAGCAAGTAAATATAAAGTAGGGGCTGTTTAGATGAAGACACAACTAAATTAGTTTTAGTAAAGAGATTTTGTCAACAAGAAGGTTATTTGTCCCTAGGCAATCGATAACTAGACCGGTAATCATTATTGCAATTTTATTTGAGGGAGAGGCATAAGCTAACATACTTTATCTACTTGGATCATATGCACTTATGATTGGAACTCTAGCAAGCATCCGCAACTACTAAAGATTCATTAAGGTAAAACCCAACCATAGCATTAAAGCATCAAGTCCCCTTTATCCCATATGCAAACAACCTACTTACTCGGGTCTGTGCTTCTGTCACTCACGCCACCCACCATAAGCAAATCATAAACATATTGCAAACCCTACAACGGGAATCCCTCACGCTTGCGCGACACGGAGAGCACCATAGGACAGCACCAATGATAAAACATACAACTCAAACCAATCACGATCATCAAATAGCCATTAGGACAAAACAGATCTACTCAAACATCATAGGATAGCCATACATCATTGGGAAATAATATATAGCGTTGAGCACCATGTTTAAGTAGAGATTACAGCGGGTAAGAGATAGGTTACACCGCTGCATAGAGAGGGGAAGAGTTGGTGATGATGGTGGTGAAGTTGTTGGTGAAGATCGCGGTGATGATGATGGCCCCGGTGGCACTCCGGTGCCACCGGAAGCGAGGGGGAGAGAGCCCCCCTCCTCCGTCTTCTTCCTTGACCTCCTCCCTAGATGGGAGAAGGATTTTCCCTCTGGTCCATGGCCTCCATGGCGTGGGAGGGGCGAGAGCCCCTCCGAGATTGGATCTATCTCTCTGTCTCTCTCTGTTTCTGCGTTTTGTTCTGGCTCTGTTTCACCGTTTCGCGTATATATGGAGATCCGTAACTCCGATTGGCCTGAAACCTTTGCCGTGATTTTTTTTCCGAATATTAGCTTTCTTGCGGCAAAGAAGAGCGTCAGCCGCCTTACGGTGGGCTCACGAGGGTAGGGGGCGCGCCCCCTATCTCGTGACCACCTCGGGCACTGGTTCACGTTGATTTTCCTTCCGAATTTTCCATATTTTCCAAAACTAAGCTTCGTCCGTTTTTATCCCGTTTCGACTCCGTTTGATATGGATATTCTGCGAAACCAAAAACATGCAATAGATAAGAACTGGCACTGGGCATTGGATCAATATGTTAGTCCCAAAAATAATATAAATAGTTGCCAAAAAGTATATGAAAGTTGAATAATATTGGCATGGAACAATCAAAAATTATAGATACGACGGAGACGTATCAGCTACCCACTTGGCACTTCGGGGAGCTGTGACGTAAAACCACTCCCGCTGCCACAATCTGGATACCTCTGGGAAGGAACCCTCTGGCCATGGAGCGTCAGCGATTTTGCTTATTAAAGCACCTCCGCACGCTGTGTGCTGCCCCTCGATCATCTTCGGCTTCACATCGAAGGTCTTGAGCCACAGGCCGAAGTGAGGGGTAATGCGGAGGAAGGCCTCACATACGACAATAAATGACGAGATGTGAAGAAGAGAATCCGGGGCCAAATCGTGAAAATCCAGCCCATAATAGAACATAAGACCCCTAACAAAGGGATCCATAGCGAGGTCCAGTCCTCGAAGGAAGTGGGAGATGAACACAACGCTCTTGTTGGTTTGGGAGTAGGGACGACCTGCCCTCAGGTGGGCAGCCTATGCGAAATTTCGGCGGTCAGATATCTGGCCTCTCTCAACTTCTTGATGTCCTCCTCTGTGACGGAGGAAGGCATCCACCGACCTTGAAGGTTGGATCCGGACATAGTTGAAGGTCCGAAGCACCTGACCTGAGCTTTATGTGTTAGAACTCGAGGCGGGGGAAGGATTCGATTGAGCACGGGAGGGAAAAAAGAAAAAGCCTTGTCCCCTTTATAAAGAGGGTGAATATCAGGCGTCCTCGTGGCCGTTTGAGACTTACCTAAGATCTAGGAGTCATACCAACAGGCACGGTTGGGTTACCCACATTTGTATTGATGAGAATCCCGTGATAAGGGGGACACGATCTCTGCTTTGACAAGACGTGTCAAGGAAACCGCCTCGCGTTATGTGCGGGGCTAGTTAAGAAAAACAGTTCGAATAATGACCGGGCCGTGGCGTGATGTCATGCTGTCAAAACATGTCAGCAGATTAGATTTGTGGAAATATTATTCTCTCTACGGTGGTATGTGGAACTTATTTTGCAGGGTCGGACACTATCCTTGTATTTC
The DNA here is from genome assembly GCF_002162155.2 of Triticum dicoccoides. Taxonomy (NCBI): domain Eukaryota; kingdom Viridiplantae; phylum Streptophyta; class Magnoliopsida; order Poales; family Poaceae; genus Triticum; species Triticum dicoccoides. The sequence continues at coordinate 264,581,192 of NC_041380.1, forward strand.
AAACTCTTCCATGGTGTATTCGGAGGAGGAACCCTCCTTGCAATGCCGAACACAACACTGCGCGCCGGACTCATCGTCATTGAAGCCTGGTTCAAGGGCTACTGAGGGAGTCCTGGATTAGGGGGTCTCTGAACAGTCGGACTATATCCTTTGGCCGTACTGTTGGACTATGAAGATACGAGATTGAAGACTTTGTCCCATGTCCGGATGGGACTCTACTTGGCGTGGAAGGCAAGCTAGGCAATACGGATATGTATATCTCCTCCTTTGTAACCGACCTTGTGTAACCCTAGCCCCCTCCAGTGTCTATATAAAACGGAGGGTTTTTAGTCCATAGGACAACATACAATCATACCATAGGCTAGCTTCTAGGGTTTAGCCTCTTTGATCTCGTCGTAGATCAACTCTTGTAATACTCATATCATCAAGAACAATCAAGCAGGACGTAGGGTATTACCTCCATCAAGAGGGCCCGAACCTGGGTAAACATCGTGTCCCCTACCTCCTGTTACCATCCGCCTTAGACGCACAGTTCGGGACCCCCTACCCGAGATCCGCCGGTTTTGACACCGACACCAGTCCGTGTACTTGCTACCATCATCTTTCAACTTAGCTTTGTCTAGGAACGCATTAAAATTCAATGGAACAACAACACGGGCCATCTATCTACAACAACATAGACATGCAAAATACTATCAGGTACTAAGTTCATGATAAATTAAAGTTCAATGAATCAAATTACTTAAGAACTCCCACTTAGATAGACATATCTCTAATCATCTAAGTGATCACGTGATCCATATCAACTAAACCATGTCCGATCATCACGTGAGATGGAGTAGTTTGCAATGGTGAACATTACTATGTTGATCATATCTACTATATGAATTCTCGCTCGACCTTTCGGTCTCCAATGTTCCGAGGACATATCTGCATATGCTAGGCTCGTCAAGTTTAACCCGAGTATTCTGCGTGTGCAAAACTGGCTTGCACCCGTTGTATGTGAACGTAGAGCTTATCACACCCGATCATCACATGGTGTCTCGGCACGACGAACTGTAGCAACAGTGCATACTCAGGGAGAACACTTATACCTTGAAATTTAGTAAGAGATCATCTTATAATGCTACCGCCGAACTAAGCAAAATAAGATGCATAAAGGATAAACATCACATGCAATCGATATAAGTGATATGATATGGCCATCATCATCTTGTGCCTTTGATCTCCATCTCCAAAGCACCGTTGTCGGAGTAATGGGCCACGGGTAGGCTAACCCGACGCCCATAACCTTTCAGGACATCGGGGCTGACCGCGCCCCTCGGGATGCCAAGGTAAAGAGCCGCCTTCTGGAAGCCGGCTGGAGAAATAGCCGGCTGCCTGTAGACGGCCGAGTCCAGAAGACGAGGTCAAGACGAGCCGACTCCTGCCAGGCGGCTTCCAGAGAAGCCGACTCCAAGGAGTCGGCCTGCTGCCCCTTCGAAGCCCGTACCCACATCAAGGGGGACGGGGCAGGGGATGGTTACAGTGCAGCCCATCCCCTCCCCTTCCTAAGGGCTGGCGCAGCCACAGTGCGCTGTACCAACAAGGAGCCCCGCCCAGCGCGGCACTGTTGCCATGCCAGCCCTGACGTCACCACGGGCAGGCGGAGTCATGCTCCCACGACGGCCTGTCTGTATGGCCCAAGGACGACGGGACCCACCAGTCAACGAGAGTCCAGAAGACGGCGAAGAGCCCTACCAATCGAACCCGATGGGAGTCGGCCCCTAGGAGTCGGCCTGCTCCTCCCACGGGCCCCACATGCCATTAACCAGACTAGACGGGGAGTGGCTACAGTAATCGCCCGCCATGACGGTGGTGCTGTAGCCATGATCCTTCGACCAAGCCTGCGTCATTAGAAGCGCGGATAAAGTGATCAGCAGCCAGCAAGACACCCAAGCGGCGGGTACGGCCTGTCGGCTCTGTACCAGACCAGTCGGCGGGGCCCCTCAATCAGTGGGCCCCAGCAGTCGGTGGAGAAGTCGGCGGCCAAAGAGACTGACGGCTGGGCCTGCACCCAGTCATATTACCCTTGTACCCTTGGGGGTAGGCCTATATAAACCCCCGAGGGCACCCATGCAAAGGGTTCGGACCCATTAGAACTAGACCAGAGATAGAGGAAGGAGAAAGCTAGCCTTGCCTTCTCCTACCTCCAGCATACAACTTGAGGAGCACCCTTGTACTCACTTTGCCTTAGTGATCATGCGGAGACCCCGTAGAGCAGGACTAGGGGTGTTATCTCCTAGAAGAGCCCCGAACCTGGGTAAAGTACGCCGGCGTTCGTGTCTACGCCAATCCCGCTTCCGGGCATCGGCAACGTTCTACTCGCTCCCACCATGATAAGCCATCCTTTGGCATATGTCTCACCCAACCCACGACATTTGGCGCCCACCATGGGGCAAGGTGTACCGTCGTCCGGAGACCTATTCTGGACGGGAACCCTTTTTCTCCCTGGCGAGCGTAGCCAACCCGGCACGCCAGACGAAGTCTGCGCCGACGCGCTGCTTGGCACGGAAATCGCCTGCGCGGCCAGTTGCCTCGCCGATCTTGTCGATGAGGTCCGCCTTTCCGACGCACCCGCATCCGACGTGGGCACAGGCGACCCCGAGAGCCTCCTCGCGAGCCTCCTCGACCAAGTCCACGTCGTCAGCGAGCCTGCTGTGGACTTGGAGTCCGTAGACTCCACCGACCCGATGCAGGTCGACTCCGACACTGCGTCGCTCGATGCGTTCCCACCAACGTGGTGGTCTACGACGAGCCGCTCCCTCGCGCGGAGAGCGGCGGAAGCACCGTCACAGAGGTACTTATCATCGGTCACGGCGAGCACTCCGACGGAGGTGCTCGCGACCCGCTTGATGCGGCACTACAAGACCTGACCGCGCCCATTCCCGAAGACGCCAACGCCGAGACGCTGGAGGCGCGGCGCCTTTAGCTTGTCGAAGGCGCCAAGAAGCTGGCCAACATGAGACGCCTGTCGGAGGCCTATCAGCGCGAGATGGACTGCGCTGTGGGCGGCACGCCGGCTCCCGCCGGGCCCAGCCGCCTTGGCGTAGTCCAGCAGCGCGGCGTGGCCATCGCCAACCTGTTCGGGGCAGATCGCCCTGTCTACGCCACGCCGGTGGAAAACATCCGAGCTGCCCAAGCAGCAGCAGATGAGCTGGACAAGTTCGAGGGCAAGGAGTGTCGCCTGATGGCGGAGCGCGTTCAGCGGCTGCCGAGCAGAACGAGGCCAGCTGCCGCACCGACGCGTTGCGTCGATATAATGACGACCTACGCCCCCACCGAGACCAAGGCGCGACATCTCGGACGCCGACCGGTGGCGTCTGTGAAAGAAAAGACAAGGAGCCGGCTGCTAGCAGCAGTCGGACTCATATCACCATAGAGCGCGACCAAGACGGCCGCCCAAGAGCAGTGGAACGACATGACGACTGTCTGCCTCCTCCCCCTCGCAGGGAAAGGCGAGTCTCCCCGCCGCCCGTTGACCACCCGACACTCGGCGATCGTCTTGGCCGCCGAGAGGGAGTCGGAGAGAATGATGCCCGCCACCGGATCGACCGTCACCATCGATCCCTGGCGCTTGAAGAAGAAGATGAGTTGGGCCCATCGTGCTTCAGCCCCCGCATTTGAGACAAGCCTTTCCCCAGAGGGTTCACACTCCCAAGAGACACACCCAAATACACTGGCTCTGTGAAGCCGGAAGATTGGCTGGTTGACTACTCCACAGCAGTCAACATAGCAAATGGTAACAAGCGTGGTTCCGTGAAGTATGTTCCGCTCACGCTCCAGGGCACGACTAGGACTTGGCTGAACAGCTTGAATACGAGGCACTCATTCACGGGCTCCGGCTTGCCAAAGAGCTCGGCATAAGCCGGATCCTGTGCTATGGGGACTCCGATTTGGTGGTCCAGCAGTCGTCAGGCGACTGGGACGCCAAAGATGCAAACATGGCGAGCTACCGCTTCCTCGTACAGCAACTCAGTGGATATTTTGAGGGATGCGAGTTTCTTCATGTGCCAAGAAATGACAACGACCAAGCAGACGCCCTGGCACGAATCTGCTCCACCCGTCAAGCAATACCAACCGGCGTCGCCCTTCAGTGCCTTCTCAAACCGTCTGTCAAGCCATCACCAGAGTTAGATTCTATCTTTGTGCCGGCTCCTGCTGAAGCAGTCGGATCCGACTTGAGAGCTCAATCAGCCGACATGGGAGTTCTGACAGACGGCCCGAGGGTCACAGCAGTCGCACCCGGCCCGGGGACTGCAGCGACTAGCCCGGGGACTTCAGAACTCGGACCGAGGACTGCACCAATCGGCCCGAAGACTTCATCAACACAGCAAGCGACTGCCGACTCCAACCCGCCACCTCCCGGCCTAGCCGCCCTTGTCCAAGTTGTAGTCCTGACAGTTGCAGAAGTTGCAGCACCGTCATGGGCCCAGCCCATCCTCAATTTTTTGGTGAACAAAGAGCTACCAACTGAAGAGATCTCGGCCCGGCAAGTGCAACGTCGGGCAGCAGCCTAGTGTCAACAGAGAGCCCATGAGGTGCAGTGTCACTGGTGTCTACCAGCGCTGCATGGAGCCAGAGCAAGGCCCAGCGATTCTTAAAGACATCCATCAAGGCGAGTGTGGCCACCACGCGGCTTCAAGAGCACTCATCGCCAAAGCCTTCCGCCATGGTTTCTTCTGGCCGACTGCTCTTGAAGACGCCAAGGAATTGGTCCAAAAATGCAAAGGGTGCCAGAAGTTTCGTTCCAAGCCACATCAGCCGGCTTCTGCGCTCAAGACTATTCCCATTGCCTGGCCTTTGCTGTCTGGGGCCTAGACATGGTGGGACCATTCAAAACGGCGCGAGGCGGTATGACCCATCTGCTTGTCGCAGTGGAAAAGTTCACCAAGTGGATAGAGGCCAAATCAATCAAGAAGCTGAACGGTCCGACCGTTGTGACTTTCATCTCTGACATCACCATCATATACGGCATACCGCACAGCATCATCACCGACAACGGCACAAACTTTGCCAAAGGCGCCTTGGCCTGTTTCTGCGCGATGCAGGGCATCAGACTGGACTTAGCGTCCGTTGCCCATCCGCAGTCAAACGGACAAGTAGTGCGAGCAAACGGCCTCATCTTGTCCGGCATCAAGCCTCGACTGGTCAAGCCTCTGGAGCGTTCGGCCGGCTGTTGGCTTGACGAGCTGTCGGCCGTCCTCTGGAGCCCGCACACAACTCCAAACAAGTCAACCGGCTTCACGCCCTTCTTCCTCGTCTACGGTGTCGAAGACGTCATCCCAACGGACATAGAGTTTGACTCCCCTTGAGTCACCATGTACACTGAAGAGGAGGCAGAAGAAGCACGTCAAGACGGCGTCAATCTGCTGGAAGAGGGCTGGCTGTTAGCACTCAGTCGGTCCAGCATCTACCAGCAGAGCCTGTGCCGACACTATAACCGGAAGGTCAAGCCGAGATCTTTCCAAGAGGGAGACCTTGTGCTCCGGCTGATCCAGCGAACAGCCGGTCCGCACAAGCTCTCAGCGCCTTGGGAAGGCCCCTTCGTCATCAGCAAAGTGCTAGGCAAGGACTCCTACTACTTGATCGACGCTCAGAAGCCTCGAGCACGCAAGAGGGACGACTTCGGCAAGGAGACGGAACGGCCGTGGAACGCAAACCTCCTCCGAAGATTTTACAGTTAAAGCAGTATGTACCACACTACCTTTTGTATTAAGTACGGAGACTCTGGGTCCCCCGAGACGAGCTCGGGGACTGCCCTCTTTTATCTATAAGAATCATGCCCATAAGTGTGTTATTTTTTATGCCTCTTGGCACCAGGTCCGACTAGTTGGCCCGGGGACTTGCCGCCTTGCACTACGAAATGCTTCCTACAGCCGGACAAGTAATGTGTGGCACCTAAGCCGTCTCCTGCCAGAAGCCACAGCTCGCAGAGGGACTGGACGGTGGGCAGGAGTAAGGTAGAAAGGGTGCCCATATGAAAAATGGCTAAGGACACAAGCATGGGCATAGTCTAAGCCGGCTTCCCGCCTCTTACGACCGACTGTTGAGCAGTCGGCTCGCCGTGTTCTACTTAACTTGCCAAAGAACTCTAAACGGCTAAGTACTTGCCTTCCCAAAAGAAGCTAAGTACTTGATCCAGCAATAGTCCGTAGAGCGGTTGTCTGACTGGCAAGACGGCAACCAAGGGAAGGCGGCAAAGGAAAAAAGCCAAAGAGCAACAGGCAAGAAGAGATAGAACTCGGAATCTATTTACATAGCAAAGTCCTTTGGCCAATCTTCAAACAGCAGTTCAAGATACACCCCGCGGGTGGAATTGTGCAAAATTAACAAAGTTCATCGAGACCGATAAGCAGGTATAAACAAAGGTAAAGTGGCAGCCTAGGAAGCAGCAGGCGGGCTTGGCGGAACGGCGGAATCGGCGGCGCCGGCTAGTGGAGCGGCCGGCTGGGAAGTCTCTGCTTGGTCGCCTCCAGTGGTAGCCGGCTCGGTTGGGCGTGGCTCATAGTTGGAGGCGCGGTCGAGCTGAGGCTGGCCATCCGCTCCGACCTTCGGTGCCTCCCCTTCGCCTTCCTCCTCCGCCCCGCCTTCTTCCTCGTCATTGGAGTCGATCACCTCCGCTGAATCCTCGCCGTTAGCCGGATTCATCCCGAACCATTCCGGCGGCGCCTCTTCGCCATTCTCAGCCCGCTCCGGGACGAGACGGTGGTGTCAGTGTATTCGGCGATCGACGCCGCGCGCTTGACGAGGTCATCTTCCACGACTGCCAACTCCGCCTGAGCTTCTAGCGGGAGCGTGGCTAGCTGGGCTAGACTCAGCCTAGGATACCATGCCTTGACGAACTCTAAGGTCCGGCGCTCCAGCCTGGGCCGAAGAGCCCTTCCAGGCTTCAAGGCGGCCAGCCGCTACCTCCAGCCAGTCGGCAGTCCGACTTGGGGTGCGCGGTGCCGGCATGTCCGGCCATAGGGCGGCGATCACCTGGGCGCCGACACGTTGAAGCCGGCACAACATCCGGTGGGCCGGCCGAAGATGAGCCTTAATGCTCAGGATCTGCTCGTTAAGGGTTCGGGGGGAGTCAGCGGCGATCTTCGCGCCATCCGCCCTCCGCCCTTCACGATCAGCCTCGATGGCCTGGTTGGCGGCGTCCGAGTGGCCAGGGAAGAAGTCTGCTAGGACAGGAAGGAAAAGAGCCAAATTAGAGATTAGAAGCCGGCTCGACCAACAGCCGGCAGCTCAAAGAAGAAAAGTGAGGAGAGGCTCACTGTCGACAAGATCCTCGATCTCATGGAAGCGGGAGGACAACATCGCCTCCTTGTTGGTCCAGGAGGAGCGCTCGGACACGAATTTGGCAAGGAGGGCGTCTCCTTGTCCTCCGCCTCTTTCTGGGCCTTCTTGAGCAGCTCCTTCTGCTCCACCAACTGTGTGGCCAGCCGGTCGCGCTCCTCAGTCAGCTGGCCGCACTCCTCTGAAGGAAATATGCCCTAGAGGCAATAATAAAGTTATTGTTTATTTCCTTATATCATGATAAATGTTTATTATTCATGCTAGAATTGTATTAACCGGCAAACATAATACATGTGTGAATACATAGACAAACAGAGTGTCACTAGTATGCCTCTACTTGACTAGCTTGTTGATCGAAGATGGTTATGTTTCCTAACCATAGACATGAGTTGTCATTTGATTAACGGGATCACATCATTAGGAGAATGATGTGATTGACTTGATCCATTCCGTTAGCTTAGCACTTGATCGTTTAGTTTGTTGCTATTGCTTTCTTCATAACTTATACATGTTCCTATGACTATGAGATTATGCAACTCCCGTTTACCGGAGGAACACTTTGTGTGCTACCAAACATCACAACGTAACTGGGTGATTATAAAGGTGCTCTGCAGGTGTCTCCGAAGGTACTTGTTGGGTTGGCGTATTTCGATATTAGGATTTGTCACTCCGATTATCGGAGAGGTATCTCTGGGCCCTCTCGGTAATGCACATCACTCAAGCCTTGCAAGCATTGCAACTAATAAGTTAGTTGCGGGATGATGTATTATGGAACGAGTAAAGAGACTTCCCGGTAACGAGATTGAACTAGGTATTAAGATACCGACGATTGAATCTCGGGCAAGTATCATACCGATGACAAAGGGAACAACGTATGTTGTTATGCGGTCTGACCGATAAAGATCTTCGTAGAATATGTAGGAGCCAATATGAGCATCCAGGTTCCGCTATTGGTTATTGACTGGAGACGTGTCTCGGTCATGTCTACATAGTTCTCGAACCCGTAGGGTCCGCACGCTTAAAGTTCGGTGACGATCGTAATTAGGTTTTTTGTGTTTTGATGTACCGAAGGTTGTTCGGAGTCCCGGATGTGATCACGGACATGACGAGGAGTCTCGAAATGGTCGAGACATAAAGATTGATATATTGCAAGCCTATATTTGGATATCGGAAACGTTCCGGGTGAAATCGGGATTTTACCGGAGTACCGGGGGGGTTACCGGAACCCCCCGGGGGTTATTGGGCCTACATGGGCCATAAGGGAGAAGAGGAGGGCAGGCCGCGTGCCCCCTCCCCCCTAGTCCAAATAGGACAAGGAAGGGGGGGCGCCCCCCTTTCCTCTTTCTCCCTTCCCCCTTCCTTTTCCAACAGGCAAGAGGGGGGGGGTCCTACTCCCGGTGGGAGTAGGACTCCTCCAAGCGCACCCCTAGGGCTGGCCGCACCTCCCCCTCTCCCTCCTTTATATACGGGGGCAAGGGGGCACCCCATGACACACAAGTTGATCTTCGTGATCGTTCCTTAGCCGTGTGTGGTGCCCCCTTCCACCATATTCCACCTCGGTCATATCGTAGCGGTGCTTAGGCGAAGCCAAGCGTCGGTAGAACATCATCACCGTCATCACGTTGTCGTGCTGACGAAACTCTCCCTCAACGTTTTGCTGGATCGGAGCTCGAGGGACGTCACCGAGTTGAACGTGTGCAGAACTCAGAGGTGCCGTACGTTCGATACTTGGATCGGTCGGATCGGGAAGACGTACGACTACTTCCTCTATGTTGTGTCAACACTTCCGTTGCCGGTCTACGAGGGTACGTAGACAACACTCTCCCCTCTCGTTGCTATGCATCACCATGATCTTGCGTGTGCATAGGATTTTTTTTGAAATTACTACGTTCCCCAACAGTGGCATCCGAGCCTAAGTTTTCTGCGTTGATGTTGTGCATGAGTAGAACACAAGTGAGTTGTGGGCGATACAAGTCATACTGCTTACCAGCATGTCATACTTTGGTTCGGCGGTATTGTTGGATGAAGCGGCTCAGACCGACATTACGCGTACGCTTATGCGAGACTGGTTCTACCGACGTGCTTTGCACATAGGTGGCTGGCGGGTGTCAGTTTCTCCAACTTTAGTTGAACCAAGTGTGGCTACGCCCGGTCCTTGCGAAGGTTAAAACAGCACCAACTTGACAAACTATCATTGTGGTTTTGATGCGTAGGTAAGAACAGTTCTTGCTAAGCCCGTAGCAGCCACGTAAAACTTGCAACAACAAAGTAGAGGACGTCTAACTTGTTTTTGCAGGGCATGTGGTGATGTGATATGGTCTAGACATGATGCTAAATTTTATTGTATGAGATGATCATGTTTTGTAACCGAGTTATCGGAAACTGGCAGGAGCCATATGGTTGTCGCTTTATTGTATGCAATGCAATTGCGCTGTAATGCTTTACTTTATCACTAAGAGGTAATGATAGTCGTGGAAGCATAAGATTGGCGAGACGACAATGATGCTACGATGGTGATCAAGGTGTTGCGCCGGTGACGATGGTGATCATGACGGTGCTTCGGAGATGGAGATCACAAGCACAAGATGATGATGGCCATATCATATCACTTATATTAATTGCATGTGATGTTTATCTTTTATGCATCTTATCTTGCTTTGATTGACGGTAGCATTATAAGATGATCTCTCACTAAATTTCAAGATAAAAGTGTTCTCCCTGAGTATGCATCGTTGCCAAAGTTCGTCGTGCCCAAACACCACGTGATGATCGGGTGTGATAAGATCTACGTCCATCTACAATGGGTGCAGGCCAGTTTTGCACATGCAGAATAATCAGGTTAAACTTGATGAGCCTAGAATATGCAGATATGGCCTCGGAACACTGAGACCGAAAGGTCGAGCATGAATCATATAGTAGATATGATCAACATATTGATGTTCACCATTGAAAGCTACTCCATTTCACGTGATGATCAGTTATGGTTTAGTTGATTTGGATCACGTGATCACTTAGAAGATTAGAGGGATGTCTTTCTAAGTGGGAGTTCTAAAGTAATATGATTAATTGAACTTAAATTTATCATGAACTTAGCACCTGATAGTATCTTGCTTGTCTATGTTTGATTGTAGATAGATGGCCCGTGTTGTTGTTCCTTTGAATTTTAATGCGTTCCTTGAGAAAGCAAAGTTGAAAGATGATGGTAGCAATTACACGGACTGGGTCCGTAACTTGAGGATTATCCTCATTGCTGCACAGAAGAATTACGTCCTGGAAGCACCGCTAGGTGCCAGGCCTGTTGCTGGAGCAACACCAGATGTTATGAACGTCTGGCAGAGCAAAGCTGATGACTACTCGATAGTTTAGTGTGCCATGCTTTACGGCTTAGAATCGGGACTTCAACGACGTTTTGAACATCATGGAGCATATGAGATGTTCCAGGAGTTGAAGTTAATATTTCAAGCAAATGCCCGGATTGAGAGATATGAAGTCTCTAATAAATCCTATAGCTGCAAGATGGAGGAGAATAGTTCTGTCAGTGAACATATACTCAAAATGTCTGGGTATCATAATCACTTGACTCAACTGGGAGTTAATCTTCTTGTTGATAGTGTCATTGACAGAGTTCTTCAATCACTGCCACCAAGCTATAAGAGCTTCGTGATGAACTATAACATGCAAGGGATGGATATGACAATTCCCGAGCTCTTCGCAATGCTAAAGGCTGCGGAGGTAGAAATCAAAAAGGAGCATCAAGTATTGATGGTCAACAAGACCGCCAGTTTCAAGAAAAAGGGCAAAGGGAAGAAGAAGGGGAACTTCAAGAAGAACAGTAAGCAAGTTACTGCTCAGGAGAAGAAACCCAAATCTGGACCTAAGCCTGAAACTGAGTGCTTCTACTGCAAGCAGACTGGACACTAGAAGCGGAACTGCCCCAAGTATTTGGCGGATAAGAAGGATGGCAAGGTGAACAAAGGTATATGTGATATACATGTTATTGATGTGTACCTTACTAGAGCTCGCAGTAGCACCTGGGTATTTGATATTGGTTCTGTTGCTAACATTTGCAACTCGAAACAGGGACTACAGATTAAGCGAACACTGGCAAATGACGAGGTGATGATGCGCGTGGGAAATGGTTCCAAAGTCGATGTGATCACAGTCGGCACGCTACCTCTACATCTACCTTCGGGATTAGTTTTAGACCTAAATAATTGTTGTTTGGTGCCACGTTGAGCATGAACATTATCTGGATCTTGTTTGATGCGAGACGGTTATTCATTTAAATCAACGAATAATGGTTGTTCTATTTATATGAGTAATATCTTTTATGGTCATGCACCCTTGAAGAGTGGTCTATTTTTGATGAATCTCGATAGTAGTGATACACATATTCATAATGTTGAAACCAAAAGATGCAGAGTTGAAAATGATAGTGCAACTTATTTGTGGCACTGTCGTTTAGGTCATATCGGTGTAAAGCGCATGAAGAAACTCCATACTAATGGACTTTTTGAATCACTTGATTATGAATCACTTGGTACTTGTGAACCGTGCCTCATGGGCAAGATGACTAAAATGCCGTTCTCCGGTACTATGGAGAGAGCAACGGATTTGTTGGAGATCATACATATAGATGTATGTGGTCCGATGAATATTGAGGCTCGTGGCGGATATCGTTATTTTCTCACCTTCACAGATGATTTAAGAAGATATGGGTATATCTACTTAATGAAACATAAGTTTGAAACATTTGAAAAGTTCAAAGAATTTTAGAGTGAAGTTGAAAATCATTGTAACAAGAAAATAAAGTTTCTACGATCTGATCGTGGAGGAGAATATTTGAGTTACTAGTTTGGTCTACATTTGAAACAATGCGGAATAGTTTCGCAACTCACGCCACCCGGAACACCATAGTGTAATGGTGTGTCCGAACGTCGAAATCGTACTTTACTAGATATGGTGCGATCTATGATGTCTCTTACAGATTTACCGCTATCGTTTTGGGGTTATGCTTTAGAGACGGCTACATTCACGTTAAATAGGGCACCATCGAAATCCGTTGAGACGACACCTTATGAACTGTGGTTTGGCAAGAAACCAAAGTTGTCGTTTCTGAAAGTTTGGGGCTGCGATGCTTATGTGAAAAAGCTTCAACCTGATAAGCTCGAACCAAAATCGGAGAAATGTGTCTTCATAGGATACCCAAAGGAAATTGTTGGGTACACCTTCTATCACAGATCCGGAGGCAAGCCTTTCGTTGCTAAGAATGGATCCTTTCTAGAGAAGGAGTTTCTCTCGAAAGAAGTGAGTGGGAGAAAAGTAGAACTTGATGAGGTAACTGTACCTGCTCCCTTATTGGAAAGTAGTACATCACAGAAACCGGTTTCTGTGACACCTACACCAATTAGTGAGGAAGCTAATGATAATGATCACGAAACTTTAGATCAAGTTACTACCGAACCTCGTAGATCAACCAGAGTAAGATCCGCACCAGGGTGGTACGGTAATCCTGTTCTGGAAGTCATGCTACTAGATTGTGATGAACCTACGAACTATGAAGAAGCGATGGTGAGCCCAGATTCCGCAAAATGGCTAGAAGCCATGAAATCTGAGATGGGATCCATGTATGAGAACAAAGTGTGGACTTTGGTTGACTTGCCTGTTGATCGGCAAGCAATTGAGAATAAATGGATCTTCAAGAAGAAGACTGACGCTGATAGTAATGTTACTGTCTACAAAGCTTGACTTGTTGCGAAAGGTTTTCGACAAGTTCAAGGGATTGACTACGATGAGACCTTCTCACCCGTAGCGATGCTTAAGTCTGTCCGAATCATGTTAGCAATTGCCGCGTTTTATGATTATGAAATTTGGCAAATGGATGTCAAAATTGCATTCCTGAATGGATTTCTGGAAGAAGAGTTGTATATGATGCAACCAGAAGGTTTTGTCGATCCAAAGAGAGCTAACAAAGTGTGCAAGCTCCAGCGATCCATTTATGGACTGGTGCAAGCCTCTCGGAGTTGGAATAAACGCTTTGATAGTGTGATCAAAGCATTTGGTTTTGTATAAACTTTTGGAGAAGCCTGTATTTACAAGAAAGTGAGTGGGAGCACTGTAGCATTTCTGATATTATATGTGGATGACATATTATTGATTGGAAGTGATATAGAATTTCTGGATAGCATAAAGGGATACTTGAATAAGAGTTTTTCAATGAAAGACCTCGGCGAAGCTGCTTACATATTGGGCATTAAGATCTATAGAGATAGATCAAGACGCTTAATTGGACTTTCACAAAGCACATACCTTGACAAAGTTTTGAAGAAGTTCAAAATGGATCAAGCAAAGAAAGGGTTCTTGCCTGTGTTAGAAGGTGTGAAGTTGAGTAAGACTCAATGTCCGACCACCGCAGAAGATAGAGAGAAAATGAAAGATGTTCCCTATGCTTCAGCCATAGGCTCTATCGTGTATGCAATGTTGTGTACTAGACCTGAAGTGTGCCTTGCTATAAGTCTAGCAGGGAGGTACCAAAGTAATCCAGGAGTGAATCACTGAACAGCGATCAAGAACATCCTGAAATACCTGAAAAGGACTAAGGATATGTTTCTCGTATATGGAGGTGACAAAGAGCTCATCGTAAATGGTTACGTTGATGCAAGCTTTGACACTGATCCGGACGATTCTAAATCGCAAACCGGATACGTGTTTATACTGAACGGTGGAGCTGTCAGTTTGTGCAGTTCTAAACAAAGCATCGTGGTGGGATCTACATGTGAAATGGAGTACATAGCTGCTTCAGAAGCAGCAGATGAAGGAGTCTGGATGAAGGAGTTCATATCCGATCTAGGTGTCATACCTAGTGCATCGGGTCCAATGAAAATCTTTTGTGACAATACTGGTGCAATTGCCTTGGCGAAGGAATCCAGATTTCACAAGAGAACCAAGCACATCAAGAGACGCTTCAATTCCATTCGGGATTTAGTCCAAGTGGGAGACATAGAAATTTGTAAGATACATACGGATCTGAATGTTGCAGACCCGCTGACTAAGCCTCTTCCACGAGCAAAACATGATCAGCACCAAGGCTCCATGGGTGTTAGAATCATTACTGTGTAATCTAGATTATTGACTCTAGTGCAAGTGGGAGACTGAAGGAAATATGCCCTAGAGGCAATAATAAATTTATTATTTATTTCCTTATATCATGATAAATGTTTATTATTCATGCTAGAATTGTATTAACCGAAAAACATAATTCATGTGTAAATACATAGACAAACAGAGTGTCACTAGTATGCCTCTACTTGACTAGCTCGTTGATCGAAGATGGTTACGTTTCCTAACCATACACATGAGTTGTCATTTGATTAACGGGATCACATCATTAGGAGAATGATGTGATTGACTTGACCCATTCCGTTAGCTTAGCACTTGATCGTTTAGTTTGTTGCTATTGCTTTCTTCATAACTTATACATGTTCCTATGACTATGAGATTATGCAACTCCCGTTTACCGGAGGAACACTTTGTGTGCTACCAAACGTCACAACGTAACTGGGTGATTATAAAGGTGCTCTACAGGTGTCTCCGAAGGTACTTGTTGGGTTGGCGTATTTCGAGATTAGGATTTGTCACTCCAATTGTCGAAGAGGTATCTCTGGGCCCTCTCGGTAATGCACATCACTATAAGCCTTGAAAGCAATGTGACTAATGAGTTAGTTGCGGGATGTTGCATTACGGAACGAGTAAAGAGACTTGCCGGTAACAAGATTGAACTAGGTATTGAGATACCGACGATCGAATCTCGGGCAAGTAACATACCGATGACAAAGGGAACAACATTGTTGTTATGCAGTCTGACCGATAAAGATATTTGTAGAATATGTAGGAGCCAATATGAGCATCCAGGTTCCGCTATTGGTTATTGACCGGAGACGTGTCTCGATCATGTCTACATAGTTCTCGAACACGTAGGGTCCGCACTCTTAAAGTTCGGTGACAATCGTAATTAGGGTTTTTGTGTTTTGATGTACCGAAGGTTGTTCGGAGTCCCGGATGTGATCACGGACATGACGAGGAGTCTCGAAATGGTCAAGACATAAAGATTGATATATTGGAAGCCTATATTTGGATATCGGAAATGTTCTGGGTGAAATCGGGATTTTACCGG
>NC_041380.1:264597202-264620451 GCF_002162155.2 Triticum dicoccoides
TGGGCCTACATGGTCCATAAGGGAGGAGAGGAGGGCCGGCCAGGGCAGGCCGTGCGCCCCCTCCCCCCTAGTACGAATAGGACAACGAAGGGGGGCGGCGCCCCCCTTTCCACTTTCTCCCTTCCCCCTTCCTTTTCCAACAAGGCAAGAGGGGGGAGTCCTACTCCCGATGGGAGTAGGACTCCTCCAGGCGCACCCCTAGGGCCGGCCGCACCTCCCCCTCTCCCTCCTTTATATACGGGGGCAAGGGGGCACCCCATGACACACAAGTTGATCTTCGTGATCATTCCTTAGCCGTGTGCGGTGCCCCCTTCCACCATATTCCACCTCGGTCATATCGTAGCGGTGCTTAGGCAAAGCCCTACGTCGGTAGAACATCATCACCGTCATCACGCTGTCGTGCTGACAAAACTCCCCCTCAACGTTTTGCTGGATCGGAGCTCGAGGGACGTCACCGAGTTGAACGTGTGCAGAACTCGGAGGTGCCATACGTTCCGTACATGGATCGGTCAGATCAGGGGGACGTACGACTACTTCCTCTACGTTGTGTCAACACTTCCGTTGCCGGTCTACGAGGGTATGTAGACAACACTCTCCCGTCTTGTTGCTATGCATCACCATGATCTTGCGTGTGCGTAGGAATTTTTTTGAAATTACTACGTTCCCCAACATCCTCCTCCTTGGTGCGCAGGGCAGTGTTGGCCTCGCCCAGTTGCTGCTGCAGGGCGGCGTTGGCCTCTGCAAAACAAAGAGGAGAACAAGGTATTAGTTACCAACAAGGAAGAGAAGTCGCCAAGGAGATCTGGCCCGATTGCTTAGCAGTCGACCGATTCGCGAGGAGTACAGCCCGCGGGCGCGCCAGCGCGCCCCCGCAAAGAAAGAGGCACCAACAGAAAAAAGAATAGTCACTGAGGAGATCCGGCCCGACTGCTCAGCAGTCGGCCCGAATCTCGGGCATTACAACCCGCGGGTGCGCCAGGGCACCCCCGCGGAGAAGGAAGAGGACTCACTCCGGCTTTCCGACAAGTCGGCGGTCCGCTTGGCCAGCTCCTCGACGTTGGCGTTGAAGGTGGTCACGCGAAGATTGTGGTTGTCATGCGACAAAATTTCAGACAAGTATTAGTACTTGGAACTCGCCGATCAGAGTTCCGGGCCGCCTGATCAGCAGCCGGCCCGAAACTCGGGGACTACACCCAGTAGGTACACTGGCGCGCCCCCACCAAGAAGAACAAGAAACAGAGATAAAGAAGAAGGGAACGTACCCAGATGGCTTCTCGCGATGCCAGATATGCCTTGGTGCAGTTTTTGATGGCATCGCCCTCGGCTCGAAGCTTGGCTTGGACGTCCAGAAGCGCCCGGTTCAATGGGCCCGTCCCGCCTCCCCGCACCCACCCAGTGGGCGCGGCGCTCGTCGCTTCGGTGTCCGGGATCGTGGAGCTCGCGGCGGCGGTCTCCAGAGGGCGCGGCGCCGAAGCCGCCTTTGCAAGACGGCGACGCGTCGGCACGCCGACCTGGAGAAGTAGGCCCACCACCACCTCGTCTTCAATCAGCGGCACCGGCGAGTCCGCCGGCTGCTCGCCTTGCTCGCTCCCAGATGGCGGCGGTGGCGGCACGATCACATCCGGCGTGGTGGTGTCGCCGCCATCCCTCTCCATGATCGGGTTCTCGCCGCCGGCCTCCCCAGTCTGCACCGTGAACTCCGGGGGTGGCGGCGCGGAGTTCAGAGGAATAACAAAAACTGCCGACTGGTAGTGCGCGACTTCTTCAGCTCGCTTCTTCACCGCATCGGCGGCCTCAGCCTCCGCCGATCTCTTCTTGGCGGCGGCCTCCGCCTTCCCAGCCTCCGCCTTCTTCACGCGGGCGGCTTCCTGCTCTTCACGCACCTCTCGTGCGCTCCGCTCTGTCGCCTCCCGGAGGTCGGTGGCAGGGTCAATCCGCCGAGTGTTAGCGGAAGTCTCCGCCGACCCCACGATGGAGGCGGCAGCGACCTTGTTAAGAGAGAGGGGAGCCCTGGACCCAAGGGCAACAAGCAAGCAAACTCAAACAAGATCAACAAAAGAAAAAAATTGAAAGCGCAAGAAAGGTAGCACTTACGCGGAGACCAGCAGCGGCTTCTTCACTTCCTTGCGGAAGCGGTGAGCCTTTGCGGCCGCCTCGTCCCGCTTGGTCGCCGCGGCCGAGCCCTTGGGCTTCTTTGGCCAGCTGTCGAATAGGCTCGGCGCGGCCCTGCACTTCTTCGCGCTGCCTTGGGCGTCTGGTGCGGCAGAAGAGCTCGCGCCAGGCTGGCCGGCTCCTGGCTGATGGCATGGGGCAACCTCCTCCGCGTCATCGCCAGGCCAGTCCTCGAAACTGGCCCCGAGCCTCGGGCCGCCCACTTCGCCGCTTCCTCCCTCGGCGTCGTCCTCTAAGGCCTCCGCCCCCAAGTCGGGGTCGTCGACGTTGCTCTCCGCCCGGTCAGGGAGGAATTCGCGGGCTGGCCCCACGGTGCCGGCTGCCGGATGGAGGGGGGTTCTGACCAAAGCCGATTGGTCAGATTGGACAAGATGGACTCGGCGACAAAGGAGTCAAAGAAAAAGGAAAAGAAACAACTCACCATGGGCGGAGGGTTGGCGCGTGAATACGGCTCCTTGCCGAACTACCACTCTCCCGTGAGCTCGTAGTTCGCAAGGAAGTTCATCATGTGGGCTACCTCCGCGTGAGGCATCTCCTTGGTGCACAGACAACTCGGGTCCCCATGCCCGCTCATTTGGAAAATCATGTGGGGGCGACTTTGGAGTGGGAGCAAATCCGGCCCGGTCAGGCCCTCCGACTGCGTCAGCACTCGGAGTCGTGCGATGGCGCTGGCCCCTGCGGGCGTCAGCGTCCTGGCCCGATAGGACCAGTTGGGCTGCCTCCCAGCCGGCGGGCCGGCCACGTAGGCCGGCAGATTGACCCAGTCGCCCTCCGCGAAGATGCTCTTCACGTAGAAGTACGACTGCTGCCACATCTTCACCGACTTTATCAGCCGGATGGGGGGAAACGGGTTGTCGACCCCCGACCTCCGCACTTTGATGAACGCGTCGCACTGAGGCAGCACGCCTGTGGCTTGGGTGCCGAGCTTGGAGTAGAAGAACTCCCCCCAGAGCTTGATGGTGGGGAGAACGCCGAGGAAGCCTTCGCACAAGGCGACGAAGGCGGACAACAGCACTATCGTGTTGGGGGTGAGGTGGTGCGGCTGGAGACCGTAGAATTCGAGAAAGGCGTAGAAGAAGCCGCTCGCCGGAAGGCCAAGGCCGCGTAGGAAGTGCGAGCGGAAGACGACCCGCTCGCCCTCCTCCGGCGCCGGCGAGATTTCCTTCTTCGGTGCGAGGTGGACCCTCACGAAGTCCTTGCCGGGCAGCCGCCGTGTCATGTGAAGGAAATCTATGTGATCATCATGGACCTCCGAACCGTCCCAGGTGCCGGAGTGCACCGCGGGGGGCGTGGCGGCGGAAGAAGAGCTCATCGAGAATGGGTCACCATGGCGCTCGGCGTGGCTTGGGGCGCGGCGGCGAGAGGAAGAAGAGGAGGAAGCTGTGAGGAGGAGGGGCGCGCGTGCTCCGCCGCTCCCCCTCCTCCCCCTACTTATAGACCAGTGGGCTACGAAGCCGAGGGGGCGGGTGTGGGATTTACTGCGCCCACTACCCCACGCCTCCCACGTTTATCGTGCAATATTACTACGCGCAGTAACTCCGCGGCGCAGTAACTCCGCGGGAATCTCAATCATCCGCCCCGGCCGCAGTGAATACGCTCGCGTGCCGTGGCGTGGTAGTGGTGGGCCCCGCCTATAGGCGTGTCCCGTCGCGCGCATTGGTAGGCAGACTAGCCCGGCCGCACGTCGCCATGTGACAGGCCCGAAACGGGCGGCAGCCCGGAAGCTTAGCTAGCACGCCACTTGGATCCCGCCGAGGCGTTTGAAAATTTTGGACAAGGTCAGATTGGGCGAGTCCGACTCCTGCCAGTCGGCCCGGCAGAAGCTAAACGAAGCTTCGCTTCAAGCACTCGGAGAAAGCAAACTGCTGAGGCTCCTCAACCAGTCGCCCATGGCGCCTCACCAGCTTCGGGGACTACTGTCGGAGTAATGGGCCACGGGTAGGCTAACCCGACGCCCATAACCTTTCAGGACATCAGGGCTGACCGCGCCCCTCGGGGTGCCAAGGTAAAGGGCCGCCTTCTGGAAGCCGGCTGGAGAAATAGACGGTTGCCCGTAGACGGCCGAGTCTAGAAGGCGAGGTCGAGACGAGCCGACTCCTGCCAGGCGGCTTCCAGAGAAGCCTGTTGGGGATCGTAGCAGAAATTTAAATTTTTCCTACATGTCACCAAGATCAATCTATGGAGAGACTAGCAACGAGAGAGAGGAGTGCATCTTCATACCCTTGAAGATCGCAATGTGGAAGCGTTACAAGAATGCGGATGAAGAATTCGTACTCGTAGCGATTCAGATCGCGGTCGATTCTGATCTAAGCGCCGAACAACGGCGCCTCCGTGTTCAACACACGTACAGCCCGGTGACGTCTCCCACGCCTTGATCCAGCAAGGAGAGAGGGAGAGGTTGGGGAAGACTCCATCCAGCAGCAGCACGACGGCGTGGTGGTGGTGGAGGAGTACGGGACTCTAGCAGGGCTTCGCCAAGCACTACGAGAGACACGGAGGGAGAGAGGTAGGGCTGCGCCAAGAGAGAGATCAAATCATGTGTTGGGCAGCCCCCAATACCTCAAGTATATATAGGGGAAGGGGAGGGACTGTGCCCCCATCTAGGGTTCCCTCCCTAGGGGTGGCGGCAGCCCCAAAACTCATCTAGGGTTGCGGCCAAGGGGGGAGAGGGGGGCGCCCTAGGGTGGGCCTTAAAGCCCATCTGGACCTAGGGTTTGCCCCCTCCCACTCTCCACGCGCCTTGGGCCTTGGTGGGGGGTGCACCAGCCTACCTGGGGCTGGTCCCCTCCCACACTTGGCCCACGCAACCTTCTAGGGCTGGTGGCCCCACCTGGTGGACCCCCGGGACCCTCCCGGTGGTCCCAGTACGTTACCGATAGCACCCGAAACTTTTCCGGTGACCAAAACGGGACTTCCCACGTATAAATCTTTACCTCCGAACCATTACGGAACTCCTCGTGACGTCCGGGATCTCATCCGGGACTCCGAACAACATTCGGTAACCGCGTACATACTTTCCCTATAACCCTAGCGTCATTGAACCTTAAGTGTGTAGACCCTACGGGCTCGGGAGTCATGCAGACATGGCCGAGACAACTCTCCGGTCAATAACCAACAATGGGATCTGGAGACCCATGTTGGCTCCCACATGCTCTGTGATCTCATCGGATGAACCACGATGTCAAGGATTCAGTCAATCCCGTATACAATTCCCTTTGTCTACCGGTATAGCCCTTGCCCAAGATTCGATCGTTGGTATCCCGATACCTTGTTTAATCTCGTTACCGGCAAGTCTCTTTACTCATTCCGTAACACATCATCCCGTGATCAACTCCTTGGTCACATTGTGCACATTATGATGATGTCCTACCGAGTGGGCCCAGAGATACCTCTCCGTTACACGGAGTGACAAATCCCAGTCTCGATTCGTGCCAACCCAAAGACACTTTCGGAGATACCCATAGTGCACCTTTATAGCCACCCAGTTACGTTGTGACGTTTGGTACACCCAAAGCATTCCTACGGTATCCGGGAGTTGTACAATCTCATGGTCTAAGGAAATGATACTTGACATTAGAAAAGCTTTAGCATACGAACTACACGATCTTGTGCTAGGCTTAGGATTGGGTCTTGTCCATCACATCATTCTCCTAATGATGTGATCCCGTTATCAACGACATCCAATGTCCATGGTCAGGAAACCGTAACCATCTATTGATCAACGAGCTAGTCAACTAGAGGCTTACTAGGGACATGATGTTGTCTATGTATCCACACATGTATCTGAGTTTCCTATCAATACAATTCTAGCATGGATAATAAATGATTATCATGAACAAGGAAATATAATAATAACTAATTTATCATTGCCTCTAGGGCATATTTCCAACAGTCTCCCACTTGCACTAGAGTCAATAATCCAGTCCACATCACTATGTGATTGTAATGAATCCAACACCCATGGGGTGTGTTCATATCTTGCTTGTGAGAGAGGTTTATCAGTCAATGGGTCTGAACCTTTCAGATCCATGTGTGCTTTACAAATCTCTATGTCATCTTGTAGATGCATCTACCACGCGCTACTTGGAGCTATTGCAAATAACTGCTCTACTATACGAATCCTGTTTACTCCTCACAGACATCCGGATTAGTGTCAAAGTTTGCATCGACGTAACCCTTTACGACGAACTCTTTTACCACCTCCACAATCGAGAAAATTCCTTAGTCCACTAGTTACTAAGGATAAGTTCGACCGCTGTCATGTGATACATTCCTGGATCACTCTTGTACCCTTTGACTGACTCATGGCAAGGCACACTTCAGGTGCGGTACACAGCATAGCATACTATAGAGCCTACGTCTAAAGCATAGGGGACGACCTTCGTCCTTTCTCTCTCTTCTGTCGTGGTCAGGTCTTGAGTCTTACTCAATACTCACACCTTGTAACACAGCCAAGAACTCCTTCTTTGCTAATATATTTTGAACTCCTTCAAAATCTTGTCACGGTATGTATTCATTTGAAAGTACTATTAAGCGTTTTTGATCTATCCTTATAGATCTTGATGCTCAATGTTCAAGTAGCTTAATCTAAGTTTTCCATTGAAAAACACTTTTCAAATAACCCTGTATGCTTTCCAGAAATTCTACATCATTTCTGATCAACAATATGTTAACAACATATACTCATCAAAAATTCTATAGTGCTCCCACTCACTTCTTTGGAAATACAAGTTTCTCATAAACTTTGTATAAACCCAAAATCTTTGATCATCTTATCAAAGCGTATATTCCAATTTCGAGATGCCTACTCCAGTCCTTAGAAGGATTGCTGGAGCTTTGCATACTTGTTAGCATCTTTCAGGATTGACAAAACATTCTGGTTGTATCACATACAACCTTTCCTCAAGAAAAACGTCGAGGAAACAATATTTTAACATCCTATATGCAAGATTTCATAAATAATGCAGTAACTGCTAACACAATTCCAACAGACTCTTAGCATCGCCACAAGTGAGAAAGTCTCATCGTAGTCAACTCCTTGAACTTGTCGGGAAACATCTTAATGACAAGTCGAGCTTTCTTAATGGCGACACTTACCATCATTGTCTGTCTTCCTTTTAGAATCCATCAGCACCTAATAGCCTTACGACCATCAAGTAGTTCTTTCAAAGTCTATAATTTGTTTTATACATGGATCCTCTCTCGGATTTTTATGGCCTCGAGCCATTCTCGGAATCCGGGCCCACCATCGCTTCTCCATAGCTTGTAGGTTCATTTTTGTCTAGCAACATGACTTCCAAGACAGGATTACGTTATACTCTGAAGTAGTACACATCCTTGTCGACCTATGAGGTTTGGTAGTGACTTGATCCAAAGTTTCATGATCACTATCATAAGCCTCCACTTCAATTAGTGTAGGTGCCAAAGGAACAACTTCCTGTGCCCTGCTACACACTAGTTGAAGTGACGGTTCAATAACCTCATCAAGTCTCCACCATCCTCCCACTCAATTCTTTCGAGAGAAACTTTTCCTCGAGAAAGGACCCATTTCTAGAAACAATCACTTTTGCTTCCGGATTTAGAATAGGAGGTATACCCAACTATTTTTGGGTATTCTATGAAGATGCATTTATCCGCTTTGGGTTCGAGCTTATCAGCCTGAAACTTTTTCACATAAGCATCGCAGCCCCAAACTTTCAAGAAACGACAGCTTAGGTTTCTCTAAACCATAGTTCATATGGTGTTGTCTCAACGGAATTGTGTGGTGCCCTATTTAAAGTGAATGTGGTTGTCTCTAATGCCTAACCCATAAACGATAGTGGTAATTCGATAAGAGACATCATGGTATGCACCATATCCAATAGGGTGCAGTTATGATGTTTGGACACACCATCACACTATGGTGGTCTAGGCGGTATTAGTTGTGAAACAATTTCCACAATGTCTTAATTGTGTGCCAAACTCGTAACTCAGATATTCATCTGTGAAGTAAGAACATAACGATATCCACTGTGTGCCTCAACACTTATTGGAATGCACACATCAAAATGTATTACTTCCAACAAGTTGCTTTCTTGTTCCATCTTACTGAAAACGAGGCCTTTCAGTCATCTTGCCCATGTGGTATGATATGCATGTCTCAAGTGATTCAAAATCAAGTGAGTCCAAACAATCCATCTGTATGGAGTTTCTTCATGCATGTCTACCAATAGACATGGTTCGCATGTCTCAATCTTTTCAAAAACGAGTGAGTCCAAAGATCCATCAACATGGAGCTTCTTCATGCGTTTTATACCAACATGACTCAAATGGCAGTGCCACAAGTATGTGGTACTATCATTACTATCTTATATCTTTTGGCATGAACATGTGTATCACTACATCGAGATTCAATAAACCATTCATTTTAGGTGCAAGACCATTGAAGGTATTATTCAAATAAACAGAGTAACCATTATTCCCCTTAAATGAATAACCGTATTGAGATAAACATAATCCAATCATGTCTATGCTCAACGCAAACACTAAATAACAATTATTTAGGTTTAACACCAATCTCGATGGTGGAGGGAGCATGCGATGCTTGATCACATCAACCTTGGAAACACTTCCAACACATATCGTCATCTCACCTTCAGCTAGTCTCCGTTTATTCCGTAGCCTTTTATTTCGAGTTACTAACACTTAGCAACTGAACCGGTATTTAATACCCTGGTGCTACTAGGAGTACTAGTAAAGTACACATTAATATAACGTATATCCAAAATACTTCTGTCGACCTTGCCAGCCTTCTCATCTACCAAGTATCTAGGGTAGTTCTGCTTCACTGACTGTTCCCCTCATTACAGAATCACTTAGTTCGGGTTTGGTTCAACCTTGGGTTTCTTCACTAGATCAACAACTGATTTGCCGTCTCATGAAGTATCCCTTCTTTCCCTTGCCCTTCTTGAAACTAGTGGTTTAACCATCAACAATTGATGCTCCTACTTGATTTTTACTTTCGCGGTGTCAAACATCGTGAGTTGCTCAAGGATCATCATGTCTATCCCTGATATGTTATAGTTCATCACGAAGCTCCAATAGCTTGGTGGCAGTGACTATGGAGAATCATCACTATCTCATCTAGAAGATTAACTCCCACTCGATTCAAGTGATTGTAGTACTCAGACAATCTGAGCACATGCTCAATGATTGAGCTTTTCTCCTTAGTTTCCAGGCTTAAGAAACTTGTCAGAGGTCTCATACCTCTTGACGTGGGCACTAGCCTGAAATCCCAATTTTAGTCCTTGGAACATCTCATATGCTCTGCGATGTTTCAAAAACGTCTTTGGTGCCTCAATTCTAAACCGTTAGCATTACGCACTGAACTATCACGTAGTCATCAAAACGTGTATGTCAGATGTTTCCCAACATCTACAGACGATGCTCGAGGATCAGCACACTGAGCGGTGCATTAAGGACATAATCCTTCTGTGCAGCAATGAGGACAATCCTTAGTTTAGGGACCCAGTCCGCATAATTGCTACTGTCAACTCTCAACTAAATTTTCTCTAGGAACATATCTAAAACAGTAGAACCAAAGCGTGAGCTACGACATAATTTGCAAAGACCTATTGACTATGTTCATAATAATTAAGTTCATATAATCAAATTATTCAATGAACTCCCACTTAGATAGACATCCCTCTAGTCATCTAAGTGATACATGATCCGAGTCAACTAGGCCGTGTCCGATCATCACGTGAGACAGACTAGTCATCATCGGTGAACATCTTCATGTTGATCGTATCCATTATACGACTCATGTTCGACCTTTCGGTATTCCGTGTTCCGAGGCCATGTCTGTACATGCTAGGCTCGTCAAGTTAACCTAAGTGTATTGCGTGTGTAAATCTGACTTACACCCGTTGTATGCGAACGTTAGAACCTATCACACCCGATCATCACGTGGTTTTTCGGAACAATGGACCTTAGCAACGGTGCACAGTTAGGGGGAACACTTTCCTGAAATTATAGTGAGGGATCATCTTATTTATGCTACCGTCGTTCTAAGCAAATAAGATGTAAACATGACAAACATCACATGCAAATCATGAAGTGACATGATATGGCCAATATCATCTTGCGCCTTTGATCTCCATCTTCGAGGCGCAGCATGAACACCATCGTCACCGGCATGACACCATGATCTCCATCATCATGATCTCCATCATCGTGTCTTCATGAAGTTGCCTCACCAACTATTACTTCTACTACTATGGCTAACGGTTAGCAATTAAGTAAAGTAATTACATGATGTTTATGTTGACACATAGGTCATAAATAAATTAAGACAACTCCTATGGCTCCTGCCGGTTGTCATACTCATCGACATGCAAGTCGTGATTCCAATTACAAGAACATGATCAATCTCATACATCACATATATCATTCATCACATCCTTTTGGCCATATCACATCACACGGCATATGCTGCAAAAACAAGTTAGACGTCCTCTAATTGTTGTTGCAAGTCTTTACATGGCTGCTATAGGTTTCTAGCAAGAACGTTTCTTACCTACGCCAAAACCACAACGTGATATGCCAATTTCTATTTACCCTTCATAAGGACCCTTCTCATCGAATCCGATCCGACTAAAGTGGGAGAGACAGACACCCGCTAGCCACCTTATGTAACTAGTGCATGTCAGTCGGTGGAACCAGTCTCACATAAGCGTACGTGTAAGGTCAGTCCGGGCCGCTTCATCCCATGATGTCGCCGAATCAAGATAAGCCTAGTAACGGCAAGTAAATTGACAAAATCGACGCCCACAACAACTTGTGTTCTACTCGTGCATAGAAACTACGCATAGACCTAGCTCATGATGCCACTGTTGGGGATCGTAGCAGAAATTCAAAATTTTCCTACGTGTCACCAAGATCAATCTATGGAGAGACTAGCAACGAGAGAGAGGAGTGCATCTTCATACCCTTCAAGATCGCAATGCGGAAGCGTTACAAGAACGCGGATGAAGGAGTCGTACTCGTAGAGATTCAGATCGCGGTCGATTCCGATCTAAGCGCCGAACAACGGCGCCTCCGCGTTCAACACACGTACAGCCCGGTGACGTCTCCCACGCATTGATCCAGCAAGGAGAGAGGGAGAGGTTGGGGAAGACTCCGTCCAGTAGCAGCACGACGGCGTGGTGGTGGTGGAGGAGTGCGGGACTCTAGCAGGGCTTCGCCAAGTACTACGAGAGACGAGGAGGGAGAGAGGTAGGGCTGCGCCAAGAGAGAGAGATCAAATCATGTGTTGGGCAGCCCCCAATACCTCAAGTATATATAGGGGAAGGGGAGGGGCTGTGCCCCCATCTAGGGTTCCCTCCCTAGGGGTGGCGGCAGCCCCAAAACCCATCTAGGGTTGTGGCCAAGGGGGGAGATGGGGGCGCCCTAGGGTGGGCCTTAAGGCCCATCTGGACCTAGGGTTTGCCCCCTCCCACTCTCGACGTGCCTTGGGCCTTGGTGGGGGGGTGCACCAGCCTACCTGGGGCTGGTCCCCTCCCACACTTGGCCCACGCAACCTTCTGGGGCTGGTGGCCCCACCTGGTGGACCCCCGGGACCCTCCCGGTGGTCCCGGTACGTTACCGATAGTAGCCGAAACTTTTCCGGTGAACAAAACGGGACTTCCCATATATAAATCTTTACCTCCGGACCATTTCGGAACTCATCATGACGTCCAGGATCTCATCCGGGACTCCGAACAACATTCGGTAACCACGTACATACTTTCCCTATAACCCTAACGTCATCGAACCTTAAGTGTGTAGACCCTACGGGCTCGGGAGTCATGCAGACATGGCCGAGACAACTCTCCGGTCAATAACCAACAGCGGGATCTGGATACCCATGTTGGCTCCCACATGCTCCACGATGATCTCATCGGATGAACCACGATGTCAAGGATTCAGTCAATCCCGTATACAATTCCCTTTCTCTACCGGTTAAGCCCTTGCCCGAGATTCGATCGTCTGTATCCCGATACCTTGTTCAATCTCGTTACCGGCAAGTCTCTTTACTCGTACCATAACACATCATCCCATGATCAACTCATTGGTCACATTGTGCACATTATGATGATGTCCTACCGAGTGGGCCCAGAGATACCTCTTCGTTACACGGAGTGACAAATCCCAGTCTCGATTCGTGCCAACCCAATAGACACTTTCGGAGATACCCGCAGTGCACCTTTATAGCCACCCAGTTACGTTGTGACGTTTGGTACACCCAAAGCATTCCTACGGTATCCGGGAGTTGCACAATCTCATTGTGTAAGGAAATGATACTTGACATCAGAAAAGCTTTAGCATACGAACTACACGATCTTGTGCTAGGCTTAGGATTGGGTCTTGTCCATCACATCATTCTCCTAATGATGTGATCCCGTTATCAATGACATCCAATGTCCATGGTCAGGAAACCGTAACCATCTATTGATCAATGAGCTAGTCAACTAGAGGCTTACTAGGGACATGGTGTTGTCTATGTATCCACACATGTATCTGAGTTTCTTATCAATACAATTCTAGCATGGATAATAAACGATTATCATGAACAAGGAAATATAATAATAACTAATTTATTATTGCCTATAGGGCATATTTCCAACAAAGCCGGCTCCGAGGAGTCGGCCCGCGGCCCCTTTGAAGCCCGTACCCACATCAAGGGGGACGGGGCGGGGATGGCTACAGTGCAGCCCATCCCCTCCCCTTCCTAAGGACTGGCGCGGCCATAGTACGTTGTACCAATGAGGAGCCCCGCCCGGCACGACACTGTTGCCATGCCAGCCCTGACATCACCACGGGCAGGCGGAGTCCTGCTCCAACGATGGCTTGTCTGTATGGCCCAAGGACAACGGGCCCCACCAGTCAGCGAGAGTCCAGAAGACGGCGAAGAGTCCTACCAATCGGACCCGATGGGAGTCAGCCCCTAGGAGTCGGCCTGCTCCTCCCATGGGCCCCACGCGCCATTAACCAGACTAGATGGGGAGTGGCTACAGTAATCGCCCGCCATGACGGCGGTGCTGTAGCCATGATCCTTCGACCAATCCTGCGTCATTGGAAGCGCGACTACAGTGATCAACAGCCGGCAAGACCCCCAAGCGGCGGGTATGGCCTGTCGGCTCCGTACCAGACCAGTCGGCGGGGCCCCCCGATTGGCGGGCCCCAGCAGTCGGCGGAGAAGTCGGCGGCCGAAGAGACTGACGGCTGGGCCTTCGCCCAGTCATATTACCCTTGCACCCCTGGGGGTAGGCCTATATAAAAACCCCAGGGCACCCATGCAAAGGGTTCGGACCCATTAGAACTAGACCAAAGATAGAGGAAGGAGAAAGCTAGCCTTTCCTTCTCCTACCTCCAGCATACAGGTCGAGGAGCACCCTTGTACTCACTTTGCCTTAGTGATCATGCGGAGACCCCATAGAGCAGGACTAGGGGTGTTACCTCCTCGGAGAGCCCCGAACCTGGGTAAAGTACGCCGGCGTTCGTGTCTACGCCTAATCCCGCTTCCGGGCACCGGCGACGTTCTACTCGCTCCCAACATGATAAGTCATCCTTTGGCATATGTCGCACCCAAACCCCGACATTTGGCGTCCACCGTGGGGCAAGGTGCACCGTCGTCCAGAGACCTATTCTGGACAGGAACCCTTTTTCTCCCTGGCGAGCGCAGCCAGCCCGGCACGCCAGACGAAGTCTGCACCGACGCGCTGCTTGGCGCGGAAATCGCCTGCGCGGCCAGTTGCCTCACCGATCTTGTCGGCGAGGTCCGCCTTTCCGACGCGCCCGCATCCGATGCGGGCACATGCAACCCCGAGAGCCTCCTCGCGGGCCTCCTCGACCAACTGCACGTCGCCAGCGAGCCTACTGTGGACTTGGAGTCCGTAGACTCCATCGACCCGATGCAGGTCGACTCCGACACTGTGTCGCTCGACGCGTTCCCCACCAACGTGGTGGTCTACGACGAGCCGCTCCCTCGTGCGGAGAGCGGCGGAAGCACCGTCACGGAGGTGCTTGTCATCGGTCACGGCGAGCACTCCGACGGAGGTGCTCGTGACCCGCTTGATGCGGCACTACAAGACCTGACCGCGCCCATTCCCGAAGACGCCGACACCGAGACGCTGGAGGCGCGCCGCCTTCAGCTTGTCGAAGGCACCAAGAAGCTGGCCAGCATGAGACGCCTGTCGGAGGCCTATCAGCGCGACATGGACCGCGCTGTGGGCGGCACGCCGGCTCCCGCCGGGCCCAGCTGCCTTGGCGTAGTCCAGCAGCGCGGCGTGGCCATTGCCAACCTATTCGGGGTAGATCGCCCCGTCTACGCCACGCCGGCGAAAAACATCCGAGTTGCCCAAGTGGCAGCAGACGAGCTGGACAAGTTCGAGGGCGAGGAGCGTCGCCTGATGGCGGAGCGCGTTCAGCGGCTCCTCGACGCGACTGCCGAGTAGAATGAGGCCGGCTGCCGCACCGACACGCTGCGTCGGCAGAATAACGACCTACGCCCCCGCCGAGACCAAGGCACGACATCTCGGATGCCGACCGGTGGCATCCGTGGAAGAAAGACAAGGAGCCGGCTGCTAGCCACAGTCAGACTCATATCACCATAGAGCGCGACCAAGACGGCTGCCCAAGAGCAGTGGAACGACGGGACGACTGTCCGCCTCCTCCTCCTCCTCGCAGGGAAAGGTGAGTCTCCCCGCCGCCTGTGGACCACCCGACACTCGGCGACCGTCTTGGCCGCCAAGAGGGAGTCGGAGAGAATGATGCCCACCACTGGATCGACCGTCTCCACCGATCCCTGGCGCTTGAAGAAGAAAATGAGCTGGGCCCGCCGTGCTTCAGCCCTCGCATTCGAGACGAGCCTTTCCCCAGAGGGTTCACACTCCCAAGAGACACGCCCAAATACACCGGCTCTGTGAAGCCGAAAGATTGGCTGGTTGACTACTCCACAACAGTCAGCATAGCAAACGGCAACAAGCGTGTTGCCGTGAAGTATGTTCCGCTCATGCTCCAAGGCAAGGCCCAGACTTGGCTGAACAGCTTGAATACGAGGCACTCATTCACGGGCTCCGGCTTGCCAAAGAGCTCGGCATTCGCCGGATCCTGTGCTATGGGGACTCCGACTTGGTGGTCCAGCAGTCGTCAGGCGACTGGGATACCAAAGATGCAAACATGGCGAGCTACCGCTTCCTCGTACAGCAACTCAGTGGATATTTTGAGGGATGCGAGTTTCTTCATGTGCCAAGAAACGACAACGACCAAGCAGACGCCCTGGCACGAATTGGCTCCACCCGTCAAGCAATACCAACCGGCGTCGCCCTTCAGTGCCTTCTCAAATCGTCTGTCAAGCCATCACCAGAGTCAGATTCTATCTTCGTGCCGGCTCCTCCTAAAGCAGTCGGATCCGACTTGAGAGCTCAATCAGCCGGCACGGGAGTTCTGACGGACGGCCCGGGGGTCGCAGCAGTCGCACCCGGCCCAGGGACTTCAGAACCCGGCCCGGGGACTTCAGAACCCGGTCCGGGGACTGTAGCGACTAGCCCGGGGACTTTAGAACTCGGCCCGAGGACTGCACCAATCAGCCCGGAGACTTCATCAACACAGCAAGCAACTGCCGACTCCAACCCGCCGCCTCCCGGCCCAGCCGCCCTTGTCCAAGTTACAGTCCTGACAGTTGCAGAAGTCGCAGCACCTTCATGGGCCCAGCCCATCCTCAGTTTTTGGTGAACAAAGAGCTACCAACTGAAGAGATCTCGGCCCGACAAGTGCAACGTCGGGCAGCAGCCTAGTGTCAACACAGACCTCGTGAGGCGCAGTGTCACTGGTGTCTACCAGCGCTGCATGGAGCCGGAGCAAGGCCAAGCGATTCTCAAAGACATCCATCAAGGCGAGTGTGGCCACCACACGGCTTCAAGAGCACTCATCGCCAAAGCCTTCCGCCATGGTTTCTTCTGGCCGACTGCTCTTGAAGACGCCAAGGAATTGGTCCAAAAATGCAAAGGGTGCCAGAAGTTTCGTTCCAAGCCACATCAGCCGGCTTCTGCGCTCAAGACTATTCCCATTGCCTGGCCCTTTGCTGTCTGGGGCCTGGACATGGTGGGACCATTCAAAACAGCGCGAGGCAGCATGACCCATCTGCTTGTCGCGTGTTGGAAATATGCCCTAGAGGCAATAATAAAAGTATTATTATATTTCATTGTTCATGATAATTGTCTTTTATTCATGCTATAACTGTATTATCCGGAAATCGTAATACACGTGTGAATACTTAGACCACACAATGTCCCTGGTAAGCCTCTAGTTGACCAGCTCGTTGTGATCAACAGATAGTCATGGTTTCCTGACTATGGACATTGGATGTCATTGATAACGGGATCACATCATTAGGAGAATGATGTGATGGACAAGACCCAATTCTAAGCATAGCATAAAAGATCGTGTAGTTCGTTTTGCTAGAGCTTTGCAAGTGTCAAGTATCTCTTCCTTCGACCATGAGATCGTGTAACTCCCGGATACCATAAGAGTGCCTTGGGTATACCAAACGTCACAACGTAACTGGGTGACTATAAAGGTGCATTACAGGTATCTCCGAAAGTAGTTGTTGGGTTGACACGGATCGAGACTGGGATTTGTCACTCCGTATGACGGAGAGGTATCTCTGGGCCCACTCGGTAATGCATCATCATATTGAGCTCAATGTGACCAAGGTGTTGGACACGGGATCATGCATTACGGTACGAGTAAAGTGACTTGCCGGAAACGAGACTGGACAAGGTATTGGGATACCGACGATCGAGTCTCGGGCAAGTAACGTACCGATTGACAAAGGGAATTGCATACAGGGTTTGATCGAATCCTTGACATAGTGGTTCATCCGATGACAACATCGAGGAGCATGTGGGAGCCATCATGGGTATCCAGATCCCGCTGATGGTTATTGACTGAGAGAGTCTCGGTCATGTCTGCATGTCTCCCGAACCCGTAGGGTCTACACACTTAAGGTTCAGTTACGCTAGGGTTATAGGGATATGTATATGCAGTAACCCGAATGTTGTTCGGAGTCCCGGATGAGATCCCGGACGTCACGAGGAGTTCCGGAATGGTCCGGAGGTAAAGATTTATATATGGGAAGTCCTGTTTCGGGCATCGGGACAAGTTTCGGGGTTATCGGTATTGTACCGGGACCACCGGAAGGGTCCCGGGGGTCCACCGGGTGGGTCCACCTGTCCCGGGGGGCCACATGGGCTGTGTGGGGGTGCGCCTTGGCCTAATGGGCCAAGGGCACCAGCCCCACATAGGCCCATGCGCCTAGGGTTCAAGGGGGGCAAGAGTCCTAGGAGGGTAAGGCACCTCCTAGGTGCCTTGGGGGGAGGGAAAACCCCCCTTGGCCGCCGCACCCCCTAGGAGATTTGATCTCCTAGGGCCGGCCACCCCCCCCCCTTGGCACCCCTATATATAGTGGGGGGAGAGGAGGGACTTCATACCTGAACGCCCTGGCCTTTGGTTGCCTCCTTCTCCCTCCCCAACACCTCCTCCACCTCCATAGTGCTTAGCGAAGCTCTGCCGGAGTACTGCAGCTCCACCAACACCACGCCGTCGTGCTGCTGCTGGTGCCATCTCCCTCAACCTCTCCTCCCTTCCTTGCTGGATCAAGAAGGAGGAGACGTGGCTGTTCCGTACGTGTGTTGAACGCGGAGGTGCCGTCCGTTCGGCGCAGGTCATCGGTGATTTGGATCACGTCGAGTACGACTACATCATCACCTTGCAAGCTTCCGCACGCGATCTACAAGTGGTATGTAGATGCAAACTCTCTCCCTAGACTTGTTGCTTAGATGAACTCATAGATGGATCTTGGTGAAACCGTAGGAAAAATTTTAATTTTCTGCAACGTTCCCCAACAGTGGCATCATGAGCTAGGTCTATGCGTAGTTCTCTTTGCACGAGTAGAACACAACTTTGTTGTGGGCGTGGATTTTGTCATCTTACTTGCCTCTACTAGTCTTTTCTTGCTCAACGGTATTGTGGGATGAAGCGGCCCGGACCAACCTTACACGTACTCTTACGTGAGACCGGTTCCACCGACTGACATGCACAAGTTGCATAAGGTGGCTGGCGGGTGTCTGTCTCTCCCACCTTAGTTGGAGCAGAATCGATGAACAGGGCCCTTATGAAGGGTAAATAGAAGTTGACAAAATCACGTTGTGGTGATTCGTAGGTAAGAAAACGTTCTTGCTAGAACCCAATTGCAGCCACGTAAAAGATGCAACAACAATTAGAGGACGTCTAACTTGTTTTTGCAGCGATTGATCATGTGATGTGATATGGCCAGAAGTTGTGATGAATGATGAATTGTGATGTATGAGATCATGTTCTTTGTAATAGGATTCACGACTTGCATGTCGATGAGTATGACAACCGGCAGGAGCCATAGGAGTTGTCATTATTTTTTGTATGACCTGCGTGTCATTGAATAACGTCATGTAAACTACTTTACTTTTTTGCTAAACGTTAGTCATAGAAGTAGAAGTAGTCGTTGGCGTGACAACTTCATGAAGACACGATGATGGAGATCATGATGATGGAGATCATGGTGTCAAGCCGGTGACAAGATGATCATGGAGCCCCGAAGATGAAGATCAATGGAGCTATATGATATTGGCCATATCATGTCACAACTATATAATTGCATGTGATGTTTATTATGTATTATGCATCTTGTTTACTTAGGACGACGGTAGTAAATAAGATGATCCCTTATAAAATTTCAAGAAGTGTTCTCCCCTAATTGTGCACCGTTGCTACAGTTCGTCGTTTCTAAGCACCACGTGATGATCGGGTGTGATGGATTCTTACGTTCACATACAACGGGTGTAAGACAGTTTTACACAGCGAAAACACTTAGGGTTAACTTGACGAGCCTAGCATGTGCAGACATGGCCTCGGAACACGGAGACCGAAAGGTCGAACACGAGTCATATGGAAGATACGATCAACATGAAAATGTTCACCGACGATGACTAGTCCGTCTCACGTGATGATCGGACACGGGCCAGTCGACTCGGATCGTGTAACACTTAGATGACTAAAGGGATGTCTAATCTAAGTGGGAGTTCATAATTTGATTAGAACTTTATTATCATGAACTTAGTCTAAAACCTTTGCAAATATGTCTTGTAGATCAATGGCCAACGCTAATGTCAACATGAACTTCAACGCGTTCCTAGAGAAAACCAAGCTGAAAGATGATGGCAGCAACTATATGGACTGGGTCCGGAACCTGAGGATCATCCTCATAGCTCCCAGGAAACAATATGTCCTAGAAGGACCGCTAGGTGACGCTCCCGTCCCAGAGAACCAAGACATTATGAATGCTTGGCAGTCTCGCGCTGATGATTACTCCCTCGTTCAGTGCGGCATGCTTTACAGCTTAGAACCGGGGCTCCAAAAGCGTTTTGAGCATCACGGAGCATATGAGATGTTCGAAGAGCTGAAACTAGTTTTTCAAGCTCATGCCCGGGTCGAGAGATATGATGTCTCTGACAAGTTCTACAGTTGTAAGATGGAGGAAAACAGTTCTGTCAGTGAACACATCCTGAAGATGTCTGGGTTGCACAACCGTATGACCCAGCTGAACATTAACCTCCCAGATGAGGCGGTCATTGACAGAATCCTCCAGTCGCTCCCACCAAGCTACAAGAGCTTTGTGATGAACTACAACATGCAGGGAATGGAAAATACCATTCCTGAAGTGTTCTCGATGCTGAAGTCAGCAGAGGCTGAAATCAAGAAAGAACATCAAGTGTTGATGGTCAATAAGACCACTAAGTTCAAGAAGGGCAAGGGTAAGAAGAACTTCAAGAAGGACGGCAAAGATGTTGCCGCGCCTGGTAAGCCAGTTACCGGGAAGAAGTCAAAGAATGGACCCAAGCCTGAGACTGAGTGCTTTTATTGCAAGGGGAAGGGTCACTGGAAGCGGAACTGCCCCAAATACTTAGCGGATAAGAAGGCCGGCAACACCAAAGGTATATTTGATATACATGTGATTGATGTGTACCTTACCAGTACTCGTAGTAACTCCTAGGTATTTGATACCGGTGCCGTTGCTCATATTTGTAACTCACAGCAGGAGCTGCGGAATAAACGGAGACTGGCGAAGGACGAGGTGACGATGCGCGTCGGGAATGGTTCCAGAGTCGATGTGATCGCCGTCGGCACGCTGCCTCTACATTTACCAATGGGATTAGTTTTGAACCTTAATAATTGTTATTTAGTGCCAAGTTTGAGCATGAACATTGTATCTGGATCTCGTTTAATACGAGATGGCTACTCATTTAAGTCTGAGAATAATGGTTGTTCGATTTATATGAGAGATATGTTTTATGGTCATGCTCCGATGGTCAATGGTTTATTCTTAATGAATCTCGAGCGTAATATTACACATGTTCATAGTGTAGATGCCAAAAGATTTAAAGTTGATAACGATAGTCCCACATACTTGTGGCACTGCCGCCTTGGTCACATTGGTGTCAAGCGCATGAAGAAGCTCCATGCCGATGGACTTTTAGAGTCTCTTGATTATGAATCGTTTGACACGTGCGAACCATGCCTCTTAGGCAAAATGACCAAGACTCCGTTCTCCGGAACAATGGAGCGAGCAACCAACTTGTTGGAAATCATACATACCGATGTGTGCGGTCCAATGAGCGTTGAGGCTCGCGGAGGATATCGTTATGTTCTTACCCTCACAGATGACTTGAGTAGATATGGGTATGTCTACTTAATGAAACACAAGTCTGAGACCTTTGAAAAGTTCAAGGAATTTCAGAATGAGGTAGAGAATCAACGTGACCGAAAGATAAAATTCTTACGATCAGATCGTGGAGGAGAATACTTAAGTCACGAATTTGGTACACACTTAAAGAAATGTGGAATCGTTTCACAGCTCACGCCGCCTGGAACACCTCAGCGAAACGGTGTGTCCGAACGT
Source organism: Triticum dicoccoides (assembly GCF_002162155.2). NCBI lineage: Eukaryota > Viridiplantae > Streptophyta > Magnoliopsida > Poales > Poaceae > Triticum > Triticum dicoccoides. The sequence continues at coordinate 264,618,390 of NC_041380.1, forward strand.
CGTAATCGCACTCTATTGGATATGGTGCGGTCTATGATGTCTCTTACCGATTTACCGCTATCATTTTGGGGATACGCTCTAGAGACAGCTACATTCACTTTAAATAGGGCACCATCTAAATCCGTTGAGACGACACCATATGAATTATGGTTTGGAAAGAAACCTAAGCTGTCGTTCCTAAAAGTTTGGGGATGCGAAGCTTATGTCAAGAAACTTCAACCTGAAAAGCTCGAACCCAAGTCGGAAAAATGCGTATTCATAGGATACCCTAAGGAAACTATAGGGTATACCTTCTACTTAAGATCCGAAGGCAAGATCTTTGTTGCCAAGAACGGATGCTTTCTGGAAAAAGAGTTTCTCTCGAAAGAAGTAAGTGGGAGGAAAGTAGAACTCGATGAAGTACTACCTCTTGAGCGGGATAGTGACGCAGCACAGGAAACCGTTCCTGTGATGCCCACACCAACTGAAGAGGAAAACCATGATAATGATCAAAGTACTTCGGATCAAGTTACTGCTGAACTTCGTAGGTCCACAAGGACACGTTCCGCACCAGAATGGTACGGCAACCCTGTCCTGGAAATCATGTTGTTAGACAACAATGAACCTTCGAACTATGAAGAAGCAATGACGGGCCCGGATTCCAACAAATGGCTTGAAGCCATGAAATCCGAGATAGGATCCATGTATGAAAACAAAGTATGGACTTTGACAGACTTGCCTGATGATCAGCGAGCGATAGAAAACAAATGGATCTTTAAGAAGAAGACGGACGCGGATGGTAATGTTACCATCTATAAAGCTCGACTTGTCGCTAAGGGTTATCGACAGGTTCAAGGGATTGACTACGACGAGACATTCTCTCCCGTAGCGAAGCTAAAGTCCGTCCGAATCATGTTAGCAATTGCCGCATACTATGATTATGAGATATGGCAGATGGACGTCAAAACAGCATTCCTTAACGGGCATCTTAAGGAAGAACTGTATATGATGCAGCCGGAAGGTTTTGTCGATCCTCAGAACGCTAACAAAGTATGCAAGCTCCAGCGATCCATTTATGGACTGGTGCAAGCATCTCGGAGTTGGAACATTCGCTTTGATGAGATGATCAAAGCGTTTGGGTTTATGCAGACTTATGGAGAAGCCTGCGTTTACAAGAAAGTGAGTGGGAGCTCTGTAGCATTTCTCATATTATATGTAGATGACATACTCCTGATGGGAAATAATATAGAATTTCTGGACAGCATTAAGGCCTACTTGAATAAGTGTTTTTCAATGAAGGACCTTGGAGAAGCTGCTTATATATTAGGCATCAAGATCTATAGAGATAGATCGAGACGCCTCATAGGTCTTTCACAAAGTACATACCTTGATAAGATTTTGAAGAGATTCAGAATGGATCAGTCCAAGAAGGGGTTCTTGCCTATGTTACAAGGTATGAGACTGAGCTCAGCTCAGTCACCGACCACGGCAAAAGATAAAGAAGAGATGAGTATCATCCCCTATGCTTCAGCCATAGGATCTATTATGTATGCCATGCTGTGTACCAGACCCGATGTAAACCTTGCCGTAAGTTTGGTGGCAAGATACCAAAGTAATCTCGGCAAGGAACACTGGACAGCGGTCAAGAATATCCTGAAGTACCTGAAAAGGACAAAGGACATGTTTCTCGTTTATGGAGGAGACGAAGAGCTCGTCGTAAAGGGTTACGTCGACGCTAGCTTCGACTCAGATCCGGATGACTCTAAGTCACAAACCGGATACGTGTATATGTTGAATGGTGGAGCAGTAAGCTGGTGTAGCTGCAAGCAGAGCGTCGTGGCGGGATCTACGTGTGAAGCGGAGTACATGGCAGCCTCGGAGGCAGCACATGAAGCGATTTGGGTGAAGGAGTTCATCACCGACCTAGGAGTCATACCCAATGCGTCGGGGCCGATCAAACTCTTCTGTGACAACACTGGAGCTATTGCCCTCGCAAAGGAGCCCAGGTTTCACAAGAAGACCAGGCACATCAAGCGTCGTTTCAACTCCATCCGTGAAAATGTTCAAGATGGAGACATAGAGA
>NC_041380.1:264622198-264739174 GCF_002162155.2 Triticum dicoccoides
CCTAGGGCCGGCCACCCCCCCTTGGCACCCCTATATATAGTGGGGGGAGAGGAGGGACTTCATACCTGAACGCCCTGGCCTTTGGTTGCCTCCTTCTCCCTCCCCAACACCTCCTCCACCTCCATAGTTCTTAGCGAAGCTCTGCCGGAGTACTGCAGCTCCACCAACACCACGCCGTCGTGCTGCTGCTGGTGCCATCTCCCTCAACCTCTCCTCCCTTCCTTGCTGGATCAAGAAGGAGGAGACGTGGCTGTTCCGTACGTGTGTTGAACGCGGAGGTGCCGTCCGTTCGGCGCAGGTCATCGGTGATTTGGATCACGTCGAGTACGACTACATCATCACCTTGCAAGCTTCCGCACGCGATCTACAAGTGGTATGTAGATGCAAACTCTCTCCCTAGACTCGTTGCTTAGATGAACTCATAGATGGATCTTGGTGAAACCGTAAGAAAAATTTTAATTTTCTGCAACGTTCCCCAACATCATGATGGACAAGTTCACCAAGTGGATAGAGGCCAAACCAATCTGCTTGCCGAAGTCTACCATGTAGCAGCAATAAACCCTTGGAATGATTGCTACCTCTTGAGCATTGCGTTGGTTTTCCCTTGAAGAGGAAAGGGTGATGCAACAAAGTAGCGTAAGTATTTCCCTCGGTTTTTGAGAACCAAGGTATCAATCCAGTAGGAGACTACACACAAGTCCTTAGTACCTGCACAAACAAATAAGAACCTCGCAACCAACGCGATAAAGGGGGTTTCAAGCCCTTCACGGTCACTTACGAGAGCGAGATCTGATAGAGATAATAATAATAATAATAATAATAATAAGATAAATATTTTGGTATTTTTATGATATAGATTGAAAGTAAAGATTGCAAAATAAAAAAGATTGGAAACTTATATGATAAAAGATAGACCTGTGTGCCATAGGTTTCACTAGTGGCTTCTCTCAAGATAGCATAAGTATTACGGTGGGTGAAAAAATTATTGTCGAGCAATTGATAGAAAAGTGCATACTTCTGAGAATATCTAGGCATGATCATGTATATAGGGTATTAAGTTCATAGGAACAGAGTAACGCATTAGGCAAGATGACATGATGTAGAGGGATAAACTCAAGCAATATGATATAAACCCCATCTTTTTATCCTTGATGGCAACAATACAATACGTGCCTAGCTGCCCCTACTGTCACTGGGAAAGGACACCGCAAGATTGAACCGAAAACTAAGCACTACTCCCATTGCAAGAAAGATCAATCTAGTAGGCCAAACCAAACTGATAATTCGAAGAGACTTGCAAAGATAACCAATCATACATAAAATATTTCAGAGAAGAATCAAATATTCTTCATAGATAAACTTGATCATAAACCCACAATTCATCGGATCTCGACAAACACACCGCAAAAAGAGTTACATCAAATAGATCTCCAAGAAGATCGAGGAGAACATTGTATTGAGACCCAAAGAGAGAGAAGAAGCCATCTAGCTAATAACTATGGACCCGAAGGTCTGAAGTAAACAACTCACACATCATCGGAGAGGCTATGGTGTTGATGTAGAAGCCCTTCATGATCGATTCCCCCTCCGATGGAGCTCCGGAAAAGGCCCCAAGATGGGGTCTCTTGGGTATAGAAGGTTGCGGCGGTGGAAATAGGGTTTCGTGGTGCTCCTGGATGTTTTCGGGGTATATGGATATATATAGGAGGAAGAAGTAGGTCGGTGGAGCCACGAGGGGCCCACGAGGGTGGAGGGCGCGCCCCCTGCCTCGTGGCCTCCTCATTGATTTATTGACGTCCACTCCAAGTCCTTTGGATCACGTTTGTTCCAAAAATAACTCTCCCGAAGGTTTCATTCCGTTTGATATTCCTTTTCTGCGAAACACTGAAATAGGAAAAAAATAGCAATTTGTATTGGGCCTTGGGTTAGTAGGTTAGTCCCAAAAATAATATAAAAGTGTATAAATAAGCCCATTAACATCCAAAACGGATAATATAATAGCATGGAACAATAAAAAATTATAGATACGTTGGAGACGTATCAAGCATCCCTTAATTCCTGCTCGTCCTCGAGTAGGTAAATGATAAAAACAGAATTTTTGATGTGGAATGCTACCTAGCATAATTCTCAATGTAATTTTATTTATTGTGGCATGAATGTTCAGATCCGAAAGATTTAAGACAAAAGTTTAATATTGACATAAAAATAATAATACTTCAAGCATACTAAGTAAGTTGTCATGTCTTCTCAAAATAACATGGAAAAAGAAAGTTCATCCCTACAAAATCATATAGTTTGGTCATGCTCGATTTTCGTCACACGAGAATGCTCTCATCTTGCACAACCCCGATGACAAGCCAAGCAATTGTTTCATACTTTGGTAATCTCAAACTTTTTTCAACTTTCACGCAATACATGAGCGTGAGCCATGGATATAGCACTATGGGTGGAATAGAATAATGATAGGGGGTTATGTGGAAAAGACAAAAAAGGAGAAAGTCTCACATCAACGAGGCTAATCAATGGACTAGGAAGATGCCCATCAATTGATGTCAATGCAAGGAGTAGGGATTGCCATGCAACGGATGCACTAGAGCTACAAATGTATGAAAGCCCAACGAAAGAAACTAAGTGGGTGTGCATCCAACTTGCTTGCTCACGAAGACCTAGGGCATTTGAGTAAGCCCATTGTTGGAATATACAAGCCAAGTTCTATAATGAAAAATTCCCACTAGTATATGAAAGTGACAAAAAAAGAGACTATCTATCATAAAGATCATGGTGCTGCTTTGAAGCACAAGTGTGGAAAAAAGGATAGTAGCATTGTCCCTTTTTATTTATTTTATTTTTTATTCTTTTTTTATTTGGGACAATGCTCTATTAATGATTATCATCACACTTCTATTTATTTACAACTCAATGATTACAAATCGATACTAGAACAAAATATGACTCTATATGAATGCCTCAGACGGTGTACCGGGAAGGGCAATGAATTAAGAGTGACATGTATGATAAATTATGCATGGTGGTTTTGCCACAAATACGATGTCAACTATATGATCATGCAAAGCAATATGACAATGATGAAGCATGTCATAAATGAAACGGTGGAAAGTTGCATCGCAATATATCTCGGAATGGCTATGGAAATGCCATAATAGGTAGGTATGGTGGCTGTTTTGAGGAAGATATAAGGAGGTTTATGTGTGATAGAGCGTATCATATCACGGGGTTTGGATGCACCGGCGAAGTTTGCACCAACTCTCAAGGTGATAAAGGGCAATGCATGGTACCGAAGAGGCTAGCAATGATGGAAGGGTGAGAGTGCGTATAATCCCTGGACTCAACATTAGTCATAAAGAACTCACATACTTGTTGCAAAAATCTACAAGTCATCAAAAATCAAGCACTACGTGCATGCTCCTAGAGGGATAGATTGGTAGGAAAAGACCATTGCTCGTCCCTGACCGCCACTCATAAGGAAGACAATCAAAGGGCACCTCATGTTTCAAATTTGTTACACAACGGTTACCATACGTGCATGCTACAGGACTTGCTGTGATGCCCCGAGACCGTTGCGCCAGGTGTCTTCCAGTTATTTGTTGTTGTTGTCTTGTCATTTGCTTGCGTGTTGCATCTTGCCATGTCATCATCCGCATTGCATCTGCATGTTTTCAAAACTTGCATCCGTCCCGGACTCCTCGTTCCTTCCGTTGTCCGTTCTGAGCCCAGACACACTTGCACACGCCCGCGGCACGTCCGAAATAGTATTTTATAAGTGGCCGGAAAATGTTCTTGGAATGGCATGAAAGTTGGCGTGTGATGTTGTTTTGTTGTCAGTAGGTCGCCTGCCAAATTTCATCGCATTCGGAGTCCATTTGATGCCCCCAACGAATAAATATAGCGGCATTATAGTCGGTCTAACGTCGGACGTTTACGGTCTTTGAAAACTGCTGCCGGGCCCTCTCTCTCTTCTCTCCTCTCAGCCTCGCCACAGCCCACCTAGTCCATCCACCTACCCCTCTTCGCGTCCGGAGCCGTCCGATGCGATCGCACGGTCCGAAAACCCCTCTTTGCACAGTGCATCGACCCCTCGTGCGTGTCCGAAACTGTCTCGGACCCGACCCGGGAAGTCGTCACTGTTAGATTCGGATCATCCCCAAGCATCTACAAAACGTCTCCGTTTTCTTATTTGGACTCCTCTAACCATTTATTCTCGATCGTATGATTATGATCGGGGGATCCGATAGCCCCTAACCTAACCCACTCACTATATAAACTAGTCCAACCCAGATTCTAGGAAGTTGTCCCTGCCGCCGCCGCTGCACTCTTCGTCCACACCTCGGGATCCCCATCACTCAAACCAAATCAAATCCATCTCCTCGTTTTCACCACCAACCCAACCAGCGAGCCCCTCCTCGGTTGGGCCCGAGCAGGAGCACCGAGAGCCGCTGCTCGTCCGTGAGCAACCCTGCCGCCATCAGGCCAGGACCTCCCCGTCGCTCCTCCTTGCTCCTGTATCTTCTCGTTGCCTCCCGCCTCTCCTCGTAACTCTCTCTCTCCCTCACCTTCGACAGGGGAACCAAAGGAAGCCGCCACCGCCCGGAGCTCCAAGTCTGCCAGCCTGCCTCCGATCTCGCAGGGAATGAGAGCCCGACGACCTCCATGTCCGGATCCATCCACTTCAAACAGATCCTGCACCCAGGACCCCGTCATCCTCCAGCATCCCTGTAGCCCCGGGCCACCAGAGCGCCGAGCCGCCCCGTCGTCCTTCGGCCCTACAGACGCCTTCGCCGGCGACCACAGGAGCAGGAGCTTCTCTAGCCGCGAGCGCCCGAGGCCTCCTCCTCGACCCTCCCCGCGCAAACCCCATTGCTGCTCGTCACCATGGCCGACCCTGCAGCAAGCTCCGCCATCGCACCATCTTCAGGCACTCGAGCACGAGCTCGCCCGTGCCCCATCTTCCTCCTCGTCACGCGGATCCAGGAGGCTCGACGCCCAGCCGCCCGCTGCGCCCGCTCGCAGCGCCTTTGCAGTCCCGCGCCGCTGCTTCCCCTTTGTCCCCTGCTTCAGATCGAGCAGCGCACGCTGCCTCGAACGCGTTGACCAGGTCGACCGCACCCGCGTGCACGTAGTGCAGCAACCGGCTTGCCCAGCTCCACCACCGGCCCAAGGCCTATAAGTGAGCCTCAGCGCAGCCACTGTTTCCCCCTATGCACTGTTGGGCAAGTTCAGTTTCAGCCCATGAACGTTTTTTTCCCTTGGATGTTTTTTCTTTTTCCTAGCTTTTGCATATTTACAGAAAATGCCATTATATTGATATGCTCATAACTAATTAACCGTACATCGGTTTAAAACAAACTTTATATGAAACATGCTTAGAATTTTGTCTAGTTTCATAATATGCAACTTTAAACCATGTTTAAAATGTTTAAAATGCTGTTTGTTTAAATTTTCTCAAATGCCATGTTAAAATGATTTATTTCATAACTTAATAACCGTAGCTCCAAACCTAATAAACTTTATATGTAAATGGGGTAGAAAAATGCCTAGTTTAACATGCTGGCATCACTTTGCATGTTTAATAACTATAAAATATGGTTCAGGGCAGAACAGTACCAAATCTAATGTATGCTCATGAGGATTTTTCCGGACTTGTTGCTTGTTATTCCGGCCTCATTTAAACTTGCCTAGATAGGTAGTTTTCATTTGCTTCACCCCTTTCCATGTTAATCAACATTTAATATTGTTGGGTACATAAACGAGATCGAACTAAATAACTTGAATGTGGTGTTCCGTCAATATGCAACTCGTTGCATATTGAGCTCCACTTAACTTGTAGTGTTGTTTGTGCACTTTGTCATGCCATGCATAATAAACCGGACATGCATAATACTTGGTTGTGCATCATGCCATGCTTATGTGGTGGTTGTTTACTATGTTGTTTGCTTCTTTCCGGTGTTGCTTCTTCGGGTTAGTCCGATAACGTTGCGTTTGTGAGGATCCGTTCGACTACGTCCATTTGTCCTCTTCATGGACTCGTTCTTCTTCCTTGAGGGATTTCAGGCAAGATTACCTTACCCTCGAAATCACTTCTATCTTTGCTTGCTAGTTGTCCGCTCTATTGCTATGCTGCGATACCTACCACTTGCTATGTCATGCCTCCCATTTTGCCATGTCAAGCCTCTAACCCACCTTTCCTAGCAAACCGTTCTTTGGCTATGTTACCGCTATGCTCAGCCCCTCTTATAGCGTTGCTAGTTGCAGGTAAAGATGAAGTTTGTTCCATGCTGGAACATGGATATGTTGGGATATCACAGTATCTCTTATTTATATTAATGCATCTATATACTTGGTAAAGGGCGGAAGGCTCGGCCTTATGCCTAGTGTTTTGTTCCACTCTTGCCGCCCTAGTTTCCTTCATACCGGTGTTATGTTCCTTGATTTTGCGTTCCTTACACGGTTGGGTGTTATGGGGACCCCTTGACAGTTTGCTTTGAATAAAACTCCTCCAGCAAGGCCCAACCTTGGTTTTACCATTTTCCTCACCACCACCTATCCTTCTCTTGGGTCGGCCAACCCGAGGGTCTTCTTTATTTTAACCCCCCCGGGTCAGTACTTGTCTAAGTGTTGGTCTGAACCGAGCTGCCTGCGGGGCCACCTCGGGGAAACTTGAAGTTTGGTTTTACTCATAGCTAGTCTCATCCGGTGTTGCCCTGAGAACGAGATACGTGTGACTCCTATCGGGATTGTCGGCACATCGGGTGGCTTTGCTGGTCTTGTTTTACCATTGTGGGAATGTCTTGTAACCGGGATTCCGAGACTGATCGGGTCTTCCCGGGAGAAGGAATATCCTTCGCTGACCATGAGAGCTTGTGATGGGCTAAGTTGGGACACCCCTGTAGGGTTTTGAACTTTCGAAAGCCGTGCCCGCGGTTATGGGCAGATGGGAATTTGTTAATGTTCGGTTGTAGAGAACTTGACACTTAACTTAATTAAAATGCATCAACCGCGTGTGTAGCCGTGATGGTCTCTTTCCGGCGGAGTCCGGGAAGTGAACACGGTTCTTGTGTTAGGCTTGAACGTAAGTAGTTTCAGGATCACTTCTAGTTTACGACTGTGCTTTGCTTCTGTTCTCGCTCTCATTTGTGTGTGTTAGCCACCATATATGCTTAGTGCTTGCTGCAGCTCCACCTCATTACCCTATCCTACCCATAAGCTTAAATAGTCTTGATCTCGCGGGTGTGAGATTGCTGAGTCCTCGTGACTCACAGATACTTCCAAATAGTTCCAGGTGTCAATGATACCAGTGCAGATGGCGCAACCCAGCTCAAGTGGGAGCTCGATGAAGACCTTTTTGTTGTTGTGTTTCGTTTCCTTTTGATCAGTAGTGGAGCCCAGTTGGGACGATCGGGGACTTATGCTTTTGGGGTTGTCTTTATTTTGGTTCCGTAGTCGGACCTGTTTGTATCTGGATGATGTAATGCTATATTTATGTATTGTGTGGAGTGGCGATTGTAAGCCAACTCTTTATCTCTTTCTTATTCAGTACATGGGATGTGTAAAGATTACCCCTGTTGCGACATGCCTACTATGCGGTTATGCCTCTAAGTCGTGCTCCGACACGTGGGAGATATAGCCGCATCGTGGGTGTTACAAGTTGGTAATCAGAGCCTTCCCCGACTTAGGAGCCCCCTGCTTGATCGAATCACTGGCGTTGTTGACTCTAGAACAAAATGTTTTGAGTCTTAGGATTATATATATCGGAGAGTAGGATTCTTTTTACTCATCAGTCCCTTCATCGCTCTGGTGAGGCCTCCTGACATAGAGTTTTGACTCTTCTCTTCTCAAATTTCATGAATTTTTTTAGGATCACGCGGGTATATTGGAATCGTTCCGATGGTTTTGTGACGAGAACATTGTTCTTGGTGCCTCCTATCATTTAGGGGTTGTGGCAGTGTCCCGGGGAGTTGAGCTCCGAGGTGTTCTCATCACAATTTTATCGTTGCAGTTCTGGAATACCTGAGTTTCGCCGACATCGAAAATCTCTTTTATGCAGTTGTTGGTGAGATAACCTCGACGCCACCCAGTACTGGGGCAGGAGTTCGGAGTATTGCCATAACTCGTATAACGGATGCTTTTCGTAGGTTGAGGTAAATGATTTTCGAAGGTTTCTTGGTTATGTGTTGAAGGATGGATACAGCTGGATGTAGGAATTGTTAGTTTGGGTGAGATATTATGCTTCCCCTGTATCCCCAACACCGGATTGCATAACAAGAAAGTTTTGGGAGTTTATAAGTGGGAATTCAAGTTGCTCCTAGGATATCTTTCCGACAGATGTATGATATGAAATTGGGGTTCGACGTCTAGTGGTCCGCCTATCCACGGTTGGTTTTATAGTGGTCTCGTTGTGTCTTAAAGAGTCCTTGGCTATATTGACTCGGGGACACTTCGTATGTCATGTGCACTACCTTGTACATGATGGTGTTGTACGATCGAGCCCGTGTAGGCCCCACCATGAAAACTTCGGACGAAATCTCTATCATATGTTTGTCCGGGCTTATTTTGCAAGCCAATCCTTTGTTTTGTTTTCAGTTGTGGTATTCGAGTTGCTTCGAAGTCAAATTTTGATTCCATACCTTTCCTAAGCGGTGTTCTCATATTTCTATGTGAATGCTAATCCTTCTTGATCATCAAGGTTGTCATGTTAATTCTTTTTCAACCGGCGTGTTTCTCTTCAAGTGGATCCGATCATTTCAACATCCACAAGATCAATTATCAGTTCTTTGCAACGGTGTTCGTTTCATCCGTCTCCAAGTTGACTTTGTTTTCCTGCGCTCCCACCCTTTTTTCTACAAGGACTCATATATCTTAATCAAGTATCTATTTTATGGATGTGAAGTCTAATCATTCTTTTCTTTCAATGTTTTTATCCGGTGATTCTCAGGAAGATACTAACGAAGCTTCAAGTTCGTCATTCTTTTTTTTTCTCCGGTGGATTCAATTCAAGCTTTTGGTGTTGATCATATCCCTTTCCTCGTTTCAAATGTTTTCCCAAGCCGGTGCACCTCTTAATCATTCACCTCCCACTATTCAATTGTTCCGGAGTGCTGAAGATATCTCAGAAGATTCGCGTTTTCATTCCAAACCGTTCAAACTATTTTGAGGTGGTTATCTCTTTCAAGCAATTTAATTCAATTGGTGCAATCTCTCTTCAAATCGTTTCAACGGTGTTTCTTTTGAGTGGGCCATAACCCACAGGTCTTTTCCAGGATCTTACCCGACACTTCTAATTCTTTCCGGAGTGATTTTTTCAAATTCATTGCAAAATTTGACGTAAGAATGAATTATCATCAGTGAAATATCTTTCTCCAAGATCTTTCAAATTCTTTTCATCGTTGGTTCAATCTCTTCGCTTTTGATTCAACCGGAGTGTCTAAACAATTCATGACGGTGTTTCTCGTCATCATTCTTGGACTTGAAGACCAAAGAAGGGCTCCTCTTAAATTCTTACCCGTTCTTCCAAAGATCCATGGTTCAAGCTTGATGCCGTCCTCTCATATTTATTCCCGATTGTGAGAATTCTTTTCACCCATCCAGAGCAATTCAGGAGTCTTTTTAGTTTGATTTGTCCAAAGCCCATCATTTCAGAATTATTCATTCCATCTTTCAGCTCTCGTTCTCCAAATCATACCGGTGCATCTTTCAAATATTCTTTTATCAGCTCGTGATTGCTTCATTCTCATGTATCTAAATTATCTCTAGTATTTTCATTCGTTTTCCAATTCTTCCCGGTGAATTGTGTCTTTGCTACTTTCAGTTTCAATTCTTACGATGGGTCGTTCAAGATTTCTCTTCCTTCGTTATCTTATCAATGTATTTGTTGTTTCAATCCTACCGGTGGATCATCGAAGGCCTCTTCAAGTTCGCGCAATATCTATCTTAATCATTTTTTACGAGAATAAGTAGTATGCCAAATCCATTGCTTGTCATCAATTTAATTGGTGAAGGATGAGCATAATGTAATTCTTATCCTTTTTTCATTGAGTAAAATTCAACTCCTTATTCGGAGGCTAATCAAATTCTCGTTTTCAATTGTTCATCTTTCTTTTCCTGAGTTCCAAGTTTTCTCGGTTATATCATCGTGAAGCTCCTTATAATCATTGCAAGGCTGCACCTTGTGTTTTCAACTCCTCTTTCTTTTGTCATCCTTTTATTACCAGAGTTTCTCATGGAGGCTCTACAGGTTGGTTCATCAAGGATTTAATTCCTTCTCAAAGTGTTCATCGAGATTCTTTTCACAGGAGCTCAAGTATTCTTCATCTTGCATTTCAAAGTTCGATTCTTTCTACCTTATCTTTTCAGGTGGTGTTATATCATTTTGATGGCTCCCTTCATGTTTCATGATTCACAAGTTGGCCGAAATGACATATTTTAAACCCATCATTTTCAATTCGTTCATGAGATCCTTTGCAAACCATCAATTTCTTTCGTTGGAGGTTATCTTGGGTTATATTTCACCTAAAGCTTTCCCTAGGGATTGTTGCTATTTATGGTGCTTATAAATGACCCAAGTTCTTCAGTTACCCTCCTAGTGAATTAAGTTTCTCGTATCCTTGTTCATATAAATCCAATCGTTTGTTTCTGTTAGTGGCAGAATTTCACCTCAAGTTTTCGAGATGTTTTCCATAAGCCCACAACAAGCTTACTCTTTTCGTTGTTGGTTTCCCAACAACTCCATTCAACCTTTTCATCGTAAGCATGCTCTTTCAATTTTATTTCTTAGAGTTTTCATTCGTCTTCTCCGTTCTTTTTCTTTCCAACCATCTAGTTTTCCATTCATTTGTTTCGGAGGCATTGTGATGTTGCTCTCTTCACTCATCATCTCGGATTGTCAGGACCATGTTCTTTTCATGCTTATCCATTTAACCGGAGTGTCGTGCCCTTTTCAAGTTCTTCCATCTTATCAAGTTTTTACCTCCATTCTCAACCGGAGTGCTGTCTGAAATCTTTCTTACCCCTTGTGCCATTATTTCAATAGTTCCGGAGGAATTGTGTTCTTGATTTCATAAAGTATCCTCTCATCTTGTCAAAATCTTGTTCTATTCCTTCCATTTTCAGTCGGAGTGCTATCCAAATTATATCATTCTTATTCCTTCTCTATCTTGTTTTAACCGGAGTGTTGTGTCTATCATTCCTCTTCTAACCGGACTCTCATCCAAGTGCTTTCATTTCGCCAAGCTCATATTCCTAACCTTCTTTCTCCAACCGGAGTGTTGTCGTAATTGATCCTTATCGTTCCTTGTACATCTCGTTTTAATCGGAGTGCTTGCATGTACTTCTTGTCCATTGCAACCCTTTTTCTTATGTCTTTCAACCTACAAGGTTCTCGTATGTTCCTTGTTCCTCTTTTCTAACGGAGTGTTTTCAATTTCGATCATCTCCATTGTTTTCTTTTCTCAAATGGTTCAACCTCTCAAGGTTCATGGTTTCACTCGTTTGTCAAAGAAGCAACTTAGTTTTTACCTCTTCCTCTTCCTCTGCCGTTTTCTCTCCTGTGCCATTCTAGATCTCGGGACGAGATCCTCTCGTAGTGGTGGAGTGTTGTGACGCCCCGAGACCGTTGCGCCAGGTGTCTTCCAGTTATTTGTTGTTGTTGTCTTGTCATTTGCTTGCGTGTTGCATCTTGCCATGTCATCATCCGCATTGCATCTGCATGTTTTCAAAACTTGCATCCGTCCCGGTCTCCTCGTTCCTTCTGTTGTCCGTTCTGAGCCCAGACACACTTGCACGCGCTCGCGGCACGTCCGAAATAGTATTTTATAAGTGGCCGGAAAATGTTCTCGGAATGGGATGAAAGTTGGCGTGCAATATTGTTTTGTTTTCAGTAGGTCGCCTACCAAATTTCATCGCATTCGGAGTCCGTTTGATGCCCCCAACGGATAAATATAGTGGCATTATAGCCGGTCTAACGTCGGACGTTTACGGTCTCCGAAAACTGCTGTCGGGCCCTCTCTCTCTACTCTCCTCTCAGCCTCGCCACAGCCCACCTAGTCCATCCACCTACCACTCTTGGCGTCCGGAGCCGTCCAATGCGATCGCACGGTCCGAAAACCCCTCTTTGCATAGTGCATTGACCCCTCGTGCGTGTCCGAAATTGTCTTGGACCCGACCCTGGAAGTCATCGTCGTTAGATTCGGATCATCCCCAAACATCTACAAAACATCTCCATTTTCTTATTTGGACTCCTCTAACCTTTTATTCTCGATCGTCCGATTATGATCGGAGGGATCCGATAGCCCCTAACCTAACCCACTCACTCTATAAACTAGTCCAACCCTAGATTCTAGGAAGTTGTCCCTGCCGCCGCCGCTGCACTCTTCGTCCACACCTCGGGATCCCCATTGCTCGAACCAAATCAAATCCATCTCCTCGTTTTCACCACCAACCCAACCAGCGAGCCCCTCCTCCTATAGATCCATCCCCATGCCCCTCCGTGGTTGGGCCCGAGCAGGAGCACCCAGAGCCGCAGCTCGTCCATGAGCAGCCCTGCCGCCATCAGGCCAGGACCTCCCCGTCGCTCCTCCTCGCTCTTGTATCTTCTCGTTGCCTCCCGCCTCTCCTCGTAACTCTCTCTCTCTCTCCCTCACCTTTGACAGGGGAACCAAAGGAAGCCGCCACCGCCTGGAGCTCCAAGTCCGCCGACCTGCGTCCGCTTCGATCCTGCAGGGAATGAGAGCCTGACGACCTCCATGTCCGGATCCAGCCACCTCAAACGGATCCTGCACCCAAGACCCCATCGTCCTCCAGCATCCCTGGGCCACCGGAGCCCCAAGCCGCCCTGTCGTCCTTCGGCCCTACAGACGCCTTCACCGGCGACCACAGGAGCAGGAGCTTCTCCAGCCGCGAGCGCCCGACGCCTCCTCCTCGACCCTCCCCGCGCGAACCCATTGCTCCTCGTCACCATGGCTGACCCTGCAGCAAGCTCCACCGTCGCGCCATCTTCAGGCACTCGAGCACGAGCTCGCCCGCGCCCCGTCTTCCTCCTCGTCGCGCGGATCCAGGAGGCTCGACGCCCAGCCGCCCGCTGCGCCCGCTCGCAACGCCTTCGCAGTCCCGCACCGCTGCTTCCCCTTCGTCCCCTGCTTCAGATCGAGCAGCGCTCACTGCCTTGAACGCGTTGACCAGGTCAACCGCACCCACATGCAAGCAGTGCAGCAACCGGCCTGCCCAACTCCACCACCGGCCCAAGGCCTATAAGTGAGCCTCAGCCCAGCCACTGTTTCCCCCTATGCACTGTTGGGCCAGTTCGGTTTCAGCCCGTGGACGTTTTTTCCCTTGGACGTTTTTGCTTTTTCCTGGCCTTTGCATATTTACAGAAAATGCCATTATATTGATATGCTCATCACTAATTAACCGTGCATCGGTTCAAAACAAACTTTATATGAAACATGCTTAGAATTTTGTCTAGTTTCATAATATGCAACTTTCAACCATGTTTAAAATGTTTAAAATGCTGTTTGTTTAAATTTGCTCAAATGCCATGTTAAAATGATTTATTTCATAACATAATAACCATAGCTCCAAACCTAATAAACTTTATATGTAAATTGTAGAAAAATGCCTAGTTTAACATGCTGGCATCACTTTGCATGTTTAATAACTCTAAAATATGGTTTAGGGAAGAATAGTACCAAATCTAATGTATGCTCATGAGGATTTTTTCGGACTTGTTGCTTGTCGTTCCGGCCTCATTTAAACTTGCCTAGATAGGTAGTTTTCATTTGCTTCACCCCTTGCCATGTTAATCAACATTTAATGTTGTTGGGTACATAAATGAGATCAAACTAAATAACTTGAATGTGGTGTTCCGTCAATATGCAACTCGTTGCATATTGAGCTCCACTTAACTTGTAGTGTTGTTTGTGCACTTTGCCATGCCATGCATAATAAAACCGGACATGCATCATACTTGGTTGTGCATCATGCCATGCTTATGTGGTGGTTTTTTACTATGTTGTTTGCTTCTTTCCGGTGTTGCTTCTTCGGGTTAGTCCGATAATGTCGCGTTTGTGAGGATCCGTTCGACTACGTCTGTTTGTCCTCTTCATGGACTCGTTCTTCTTCCTTGCGGGATTTCAAGCAAGATGACCTTACCCTCGAAATCACTTCTATCTTTGCTTGCTAGTTGTTCGCTCTATTGATATGCCGGGATACCTACCACTTGCTATGGCATGCCTCCCATTTTGCCATGTCAAGCCTCTAACCCACCTTTCCTAGCAAACCGTTGTTTGGCTATGTTACCGCTTTGCTCAGCACCTCTTATAGCGTTGCTAGTTGCAGGTGAAGATGAAGTTTGTTCCATGTTGGAACATGGATATGTTGGGATATCACAATATCTTTTATTTATATTAATGCATCTATATACTTGGTATAGGGTGGAAGGCTCAGCCTTATGCCTGGTGTTTTGTTCCACTCTTGCCGCCCTAGTTTCCGTCATACCGGTGTTATGTTCCTTGATTTTGCGTTCCTTACACGGTTGGGTGTTATGGGGACCCCTTGACAGTTCGCTATGAATAAAACTCCTCCAGCAAGGCCCAACCTTGGTTTTACCATTTTCCTCACAACCACCTACCCTTCCCTCGGGTCGGCCAACCCGCGAGTCATCTTTATTTTAATCCCCCCGGGTCAGTGCTTGTCTAAGTGTTGGTCCGAACCAAGCTGCCTGCAGGGCCACCTCGGGGAAACTTGAGGTTTGGTTTTACTCGTAGCTAGTCTCATCCGGTGTTGCCCTGAGAACGAGATACGTGCGACTCATATCGAGATTGTCGGCACATCGGGTGGCTTTGCTGGTCTTGTTTTACCATTGTCGAAATGTCTTGTAACCGGGATTCCGAGACTGATCAGGTCTTCCCGGGAGAAGGAATATCCTTCGCTGACCATGAGAGCTTGTGATGGGCTAAGTTGGGACACCCCTGTAGGGTTTTGAACTTTCGAAAGCCGTGCCCGCGGTTATGGGCAGATGGGAATTTGTTAATGTCCGGTTGTAGAGAACTTGACACTTAACTTAATTAAAATGCATCAACCGCGTGTGTAGCCGTGATGGTCTCTTTCCCGTGGAGTCCGGGAAGTGAACACGGTTCTTGTGTTAGGCTTGAACGTAAGTAGTTTCAGGATCACTTCTAGTTTACGACCGTGCTTTGCTTCTCTTCTCGCACTCATTTGCGTGTGTTAGCCACCATATATGCTTAGTGCTTGCTGCAGCTCCACCTCATTACCCTATCCTACCCATAAGCTTAAATAGTCTTGATCTCGCGGGTGTGAGATTGCTGAGTCCTCGTGACTCACAGATACTTCCAAACAGTTCCAGGTGTCGATGATACCAGTGCAGATGGCGCAACCCAGCTCAAGTGGGAGCTCGATGAAGACCTTTTTGTTGTTGTGTTTCGTTTCCTTTTGATCAGTAGTGGAGCCCAGTTGGGACGATCGGGGACCTATGCTTTTGGGGTTGTCTTTATTTTGGTTCCGTAGTCGGACCTGTTTGTATCTGGATGATGTAATGCTATATTTATGTATTGTGTGAAGTGGCGATTGTAAGCCAACTCTTTATCTCTTTCTTATTCAGTACATGGGATGTGTAAAGATTACCCCTCTTGCGACATGCCTACTATGCGGTTATGCCTCTAAGTCGTGCTCCGACACGTGGGAGATATAGCCGCATCGTGGGTGTTACAAGTTGGTAATCAGAGCCTTCCCCGACTTAGGAGCCCCCTGCTTGATCGAATCACTGGCGTTGTTGACTCTAGAACAAAATGTTTTGAGTCTTAGGATTATATATATGCGGTTATGCCTCTAAGTCGTGCTCCGACACGTGGGAGAGATAGTCGCATCGTGGGTGTTACACTTGCAATCTTCAACACAAGTATTTCTCAAATTCACAATTAATCAACTAGCACACTCTGATATCACCACCTTTATATCTCAAAACAATTATCAAGTATCAAACATCTCATAGTATTCGATGCACTTTCTATGATAGTTTTTATTATACCCATCTTGGATGCCTATCATATTAGGACTAGTTTCATAACCAAAAAAATTACCATGCTGTTGTAAAGGACTCTCAAAATGATATAAGTGAAGCATGATAGATCAATAATTTCTATAAAATAAAACCACCACCGTGCTCTAAAAGATATAAGTGAAGCACTAGAGCAAAATTATCTAGCTCAAAAGATATAAGTGAAGCACATAGAGTATTCTAATAAATTCTAATTCATGTGTGTCTCTCCCAAAAGGTGTGTACAGCAAGGATGGCTGTGGTAAACTAAAAAGCAAAGACTCAAATCATACAAGACGCTCCAAGCAAAACACATATCATGTGGTGAATAAAAATATAGCCTCAAGTAAATTTACCCATAGAAGAAGACGAAAGAGGGGATGCCTTCTGGGGCATCCCCAAGCTTAGGCTTTTGGTTGTCCTTGAATTTTACCTTGGGTGCCTTGGGCATCCCCAAGCTTAGGCTCTTGCCACTCCTTGTTCCATAATCCATCAAATCTTTACCCAAAACTTGAAAACTTCAAACCACAAAACTTAAACAGAAAATCTCATGAGCTCCATTAGTATAAGAAAATAAACCACCACTTAAAGTACTGTAATGAACTCATTCTTTATTTATTTTGGTGTTAAACCTACTGTATTCCAACTTCTCTATGGTTCATAACCTCCGATACTAGCCATAGATTCATCAAAATAAGCAAACAACTCACGAAAAATAGAATCTGTCAAAAACAGAACAGTCTGTAGTAATCCTAGGTTTCGAATACTTCTGTAACCAAAATTCTATAATAAATTTCTGGACGTGAGGAATTTATCTATTAATCATCTTCAAAAAGAATCAACTTAATCGCACTCTCCAGTAAAAAAAATGGCAGGAAATCTCGTGAGTGCTAAAGTTTCTGTTTTTTACAGCAAGATCACAAAGACTTTCCCCAAGTATTCCCAAAGGTCCTAGTTGGCACAAACACTAATTAAAAGCAAAAAACCACATCTAAACAGAGGCTAGATGAATTATTTATTGAATAACAGCAAGGAAAAATATTGGGTTGTCTCCCAACAAGCGCTTTTCTTTAAAGCCTTTTAGCTAGGCAAAAAGATTTCAACGATGCTCACATGAAAGACAAGAATTGAAGCACAAAGAGAGCATCATCAAACACGTGAAAACACATCTAAGTCTAACATACTTCCTATGCATATGCATCTTATAGGCAAACAAATTATCAAGGCAAGCAAAAACTAGCATATGCAAGGAAGCGGAAAGAAACAATAGCAATCTCAACATAACGAGAGGTAATTTAGTAACATGAAAGTTTCTACAACCATATTTTCCTCTCTCATAATAATTACATGTAGGATCATAAGAAAATTCAACAATATAGCTATCACAAAACATATTTAACAGGACCCACATGTATGCAAAGTTGACACTCTTCCAAAATAGTGGGATTAACATTAACTAAAGTCATGACCTGTCCAAACCCACTTTTATCAAAAACTTCATAAGATTGAACATTCTCCAAATATGTGGGATCTAAAGTTGACGCTCTTCCAAACCCACTTCCAATATTATTGCAAACATTATAATCAATCTCATATTCATCATGGGGCTTAAATAAATTTTCAAGATCATAAGAAGAATCACCCCAATCATGATCATTGCAACAAGTAGTAGACATAGCAAAACTAGCATCCCCAAGCTTAGGGTTTTGCATATTATAAGCACAATTGACATTAATAGAATTTATACTATCATTATTGCAATCATACTTTCTATTCAAAGATCCATCGTGAATCACTCCATAAAGTACTTCATCACAATTTTTAGATTCAGGAATTTCAAGCAAAACTTCATAAAGATAATCTAGTGCACAAAACTCACTAGCAATTGGTTCATCATAATTGGATCTCTTAAAAAGATTAGCAAGTGGATGATGATCCATAGATCTTAGGTTCTCTTTTTAGCAATAAATAAACAACTATTCCAACCAAACGAGCAAACGAACCAAGTAAGACATCAAAGCAAATGGAAAGACGAACAAAAGAAGGGCGAATAAAACGGCAAGGGTGAAGTGGGGGAGAGGAAAACGAGAGACAAATGGCAAATAATGTAATGCGAGGGATAAGAGTTTGTGATGGGTACTTGGTATGTCTTGACTTGTGCGTAGATCTCCCTGGCAACGGTGCCAGAAATGGCCTGTTGACGGGAGATCAAATCTTGACTTGACTTGGTGCAACCTCCCCAGCAATGGCGCCAGAAATCCTTCTTGCTACCTCTTGAGCACTGCGTTGGTTTTCCCTTGAAGAGGAAAGGGTGATGTAGCAAAGTAGCGTAAGTATTTCTCTCAGTTTTTGAGAACCAAGGTATCAATCCAGTAGGAGACTACACGCAAGTCCTTCGTACCTACACAAACAAATAAGAACCTCGCAACCAACGCGATAAAGGGGTTGTCAATCCCTTCACGGTCACTTACGAGAGTGATATCTGATAGAGATAATAATAATAAGATAAATATTTTTGGTACTTTTATGATATAGATTGAAAGTAAAGATTGCAAAATAAAATAGATTGGAAACTTATACGATAAAAGATAGACCCGAGGGCCATAGGTTTCACTACTGGCTTCTCTCAAGATAGCATAAGTATTACGGTGGGTGAACAAATTACTATCGAGCAATTGATAGAAAACTGCATACTTATGAGAATATCTAGGCATGATCATGTATATAGGCATCACGTCCGTGACAAGTAGACCGAAATGATTCTGCATCTACTACTGTTACTCCACACATCGACCGCTATCCAGCATGAATCTATAGTATTAAGTTCATAACAACAGAGTAACACATTAGGCAAGATGACATGATGTAGAGGGATAAACTCAAGCAATATGATATAAACCCCATCTTTTTATCCTCGATGGCAACAATACAATACGTGCCTTGCTGCCCCTACTGTCACTGGGAAAGGACACCGCAGGATTGAACCCAAAGCTAAGCACTTCTCCCATTGCAAGAAAGATCAATCTTGTAGGCCAAATCAAACTGATAATTCGAAGAGACTTGCAAAGATAACCAATCATGCATAAAAGATTTCAGAGAAGAATAAAATATTGTTCATAGATAAACTTGATCATAAACCCACAATTCATCGGATCTCGACAGACACACCGCAAAAAGAGTTACATCAAATAGATCTCCAAGAAGATCGAGGAGAACATTGTATTGAGATCCAAAGGGAGAGAAGAATCCATCTAGCTAATAACTATGGACCCGAAGGTCTGAAGTAAACTACTCACACATCATCGGAGAGGCTATGGTGTTGATGTAGAAGCCCTCCGTGATCGATTCCCCCTCCGGCAGAGCTCCGGAAAAGGCCCCAAGATGGGATCTCTTGGGTACAGAAGGTTACGGCAGTGGAAATAGGGTTTCGTGGTGCTCTTGGATGTTTTCGGGGTATATGGATATATATAGGAGGAAGAAGTAGATCGGTGGAGCCATGAGGGGCCCATGAGGGTGGAGGGTGCACCCAGGGGGGTAGGCGCGCCCCCTGCCTTGTGGCCTTCTTGTTGATTTCTTGACGTCCACTCCAAGTCCTATGGATCACGTTTGTTCGAAAAATAACTCTCCCAAAGGTTTCATTCTATTTGGATTCCATTTGATATTCCTTTTTTTGGAACACTGAAATAGGCAAAAAAACAGCAATTTGTACTGGGCCTTGGGTTAGTAGGTTAGTCCTAAAAATAATATAAAAGTATATAAATAAGCCCATTATCATCCAAAACAGATAATATAATAGCATGGAACAATCAAAAATTATAGATACATTGGAGATGTATCAATGATATGGCAATTACTTTTAATGCCAATGACGAACCAAGATCCCGCTCAGTCCAGGCACCAACCACTCTGGTCCTCAACCCTATTGTGGACGGATTTCGGCTTACTAAAGTGCTAATGGACGGTGGCAGCGGACAAAACCTCATCTATGAGGACACGCTCAATAAAATGCAAATGGACCGGAGCTGCATTGAGCAGAGCAATACATCCTTTAGGGGAATCATTCCCAGCAGGGAAGCAAGAAGCTCGGGGAAAATTAAGCTGGATGTGGTATTCGGCACACCAGAAAACTATAGGTCCAAAGAGATAATCTTCCAGGTAGCTCCTTTTAACAGCGGATATCATGCCCTGTTAGGGCGAGATGCATTCACACGCTTTCAAGCTATGCCTCATTACGGGTATATGAAGCTCAAAATGCCTAGGCCCAATGGTGTTATCACTATCTCTAGTGATCTGGACATAGCACTTCGCGCCAAAAACAAAACCGCATCCCTGGCCCTTGAGGCATTGTCCGAAGCCCTAGCAGCCGAGGAACTCACCGCACTGTGTTCCACAGTGGATAGGGACGACGTAATTCTTGACAAAAGGCTCAAATCCACCTCTTTCAAGCCAGCTGACGAGATAGTCAAATTTCAAGTCCACCCGACGGATCCCAAGAAAACAGCTTCCATCGGGGCGCAGCTGGACCCGACGGTCGACGCTGCATTACGCGCGTTCTTGCAAGAGAATTGGGACATCTTCGCCTGGCACCCCTTAGATATGCTAGGAATCCCATGCGCCCCGGCCGAACATAGTCTCAATATACTGAAGGGATATAAGCCAGTCAAGCAAACGTTCCGGCGATTTACTGAACCCAAACGGCAGGCTATGGGGGAGGAGCTGGCCAAACTACTCGAGGCCAGGTTTATCAAAGAGATCAAACACCCGGACTGGCTAGCAAACCTGGTCATGGTACCAAAAAAGGATAAATCCGGGCGCATGTGTGTCGATTTCAAAGACTTTAACAAGGCCTGCCCTAAGGACCCCTTCCCACTACCTCGCATCGACCAGATTATCGATGCAACCATGGAACATGATTCACTGTGTTTCCTCGATGCATGCCCCGGATACCATCAAATTAAGATGAAGGAATCCGACCAAGCCGCAACGGCATTCATCATCCCGTATGGGCCTTTCTGCTTTAACACTATGCCCTTCGGGCTGAAAAACGCCGGTGCCACCTACCAACGCATGATTCAAACATGCCCGAAGAAACAAATCGGCAAGACGGTCGAAGCATATGTGGATGACATCGTCATCAAAACTATGCACGTCGAGTCACTAATAGACGACCTGCGTCTCACATTCGACAACTGATACGTCTCCAACGTATCTATAATTTTTGATTGCTCCATATTCTGTTTTGGATGTTTAATGGGCTTTATTATACACTTTTATATTATTTTTGGGACTAACCTATTAACCCAAGGCCCAGTTCAAATTGCAGTTTTTTTTCTATTTCAGTGTTTCGTAGAAAAGGAATATCAAACGGAGTCCAAACGGAATGAAACATTTGAGAGCGTGATTTTTGGAACAAACGTGACCCAGAGGACTTGGAGTGGACGTCAAGCAACCAACGAGGCGTCCACGAGGCAGGGGGCATCCTTACCCCCTGGGCGCACCCTCCACCCTCGTGGGCCCCTCGTGGCTCCACCGACCTACTTCTTCCTCCTATATATACCTACGTACCCTGAAACCATCAAGGAGCACCACGTAAACCTAATTCCACCACCACAACCTTCCGTACCTGTGAGATCCCATCTTGGGGCCTTTTCCGGTGCTCCGTCGGAGGGGGCATTGATCACGGAGGGCTTCTACATCAACACCATAGCCTCTCCGATGATGTGTGAGTAGTTTACCTCGGACCTTCGGGTCCATAGCTAGTAGCTAGATGGCTTCTTATCTCTCATTGGATCTCAATACAAAGTTCTCCTCGATTCTCTTGGAGATCTATTTGATGTAATCTTCTTTTGCGCTGTGTTTGTCGAGATCCAATGAATTGTGGGTTTATGATCAAGATTATCTATGAACAATATTTGAATCTTCTATGTATTCTTTTATGTATGATTGGTTATCTTTGCAAGTCTCTTCGAATTATCAGTTTGGTTTGGCCTACTAGATTGATCTTTCTTGCAATGGGAGAAGTGCTTAGCTTGGGGTTCAATCTTGCGGTGCTCGATCCCAGTGACAGTAGGGGAAACGACACATATTGTATTGTTGCCATCGAGGATAAAAATATGGGGTTTATATCATATTGCATGAGTTTATCCCTCTACATCATGTCATCTTGCTTAAAGCGTTACTTCGGTCGTATGAACTTAATACTCTAGGTGCATGCTGGATAGCAGTCGATGTGTGGAGTAATAGTAGTAGATGTAGGCAGGAGTCGGTCTACTTGTCACGGACGTGATGCCTATACACATGATCATGCCTAGATATTCTCATAATTATTCGCTTTTCTATCAATTGCTCGACAGTAATTTGTTCACCCACCGTAATACTTATGCTATGTTGAGAGAAGCCACTAGTGAAACCTATGGCCCCCGGGTCTATCTTCCATCATATTAATCTCCCGTTAACTAGATATTTCTGTCACCGTTTATTTTGCAATCTTTACTTTCAATCTTTATCATAAAAATACCAAAAATATTTAGCTTATTATTATTATCTCTATCAGATCTCACTCTCGTAAGTGGCCGTGAAGGGATTGACAACCCCTTTATCGCGTTGGTTGTGAGGTTCTTATTTGTTTGTGTAGGTACGAGGTGACTCGCGCGTGGTCTCCTACTGGATTGATACCTTGGTTCTCAAAAACTGAGGGAAATACTTACGCTGCTTTGCTGCATCACCCTTTCCTCTTCAAGGGAAAACCAACGCATGCTCAAGAGGTAGCAAGAAGGATTTCTGGCGCCGTTGCCGGGGAGATCTACGCCAAGTCAAGAGATACCAAGTACCCATCAGAACTCTTATCCTCGCATTACATTATTTGTCATTTGCCTCTCGTTTTCCTCTCCCCCACTTCACCCTTGCCATTTTATTCGCCCTCTTTTCCGTCCGCCTCTTTTTCGCTTGGTTCTTGTTTGCTCGTGTTACCATGTATCTTCTTTGTGCTTGCATCTTTGCTTGCTAAGAGTCTATGGATCCTCATCCACTTGCCAACCTTTTTAAGATATCCAATTATGATGAACCAATTGCTAGTGTGTTTTGTGCACTAGATTATCTTTATGAAGTTTTTCTTGAAATTCGTGAATCTAAAAATTGTGATGAAGTACTTTATGGAGTGATTCACGACGGATCTTTGAATAAAAAGCATGATTGCAATGATGATAGTATAAATTCTATTAATATCAATTGTTCTTATAATATGCAAAACCCTAAGCTTGGGGATGCTAGTTTTTCTATGTCTACTACTTGTTGCAATGATCATGATTGGGGTGATTCCTCTTATGATCTTGAAAAATTATTTAAGCCCCATGATGAATATAATATCGATAATAGTGTTTGAAATATTATTGAAAGTGGGTTTGGAAGAGTGTCAACTTTAGATCCCACATATTTGGAGAATGTTCAATCTTATGAAATTTTTGATAAAAGTGGGTTTGGAGAGGTCATGACTTTAGTTAATGTTAATCCCACTATTTTGGAAGAGTGTCAACTTTGCATGCATGTGGATCGTGTTGAAAATATTCTATGTGATAGCTATTTTGTTGAATTTGCTTATGATCCCACATGTAATTATTATGAGATAGGAAAATATGATTGTAGAAATTTTCACATTACTAAATTACCTCTCGTTATGTTGAGATTGCTATTGTTTCTTTCCGCTTCCTTGCATATGCTAGTTTTTGCTTGCTATGATAATTTTTTTGCCTATAAGATGCCTATTCATAGGAAGTATGTTATACTTAGATGTGCTTGTCACGTGTTTCATGATGCTCTCTTTGTGCTTCAATTCTTGTCTTTCATGTGAGCATCATTAAAATTATCAATGCCTAGCAAAAGGCTTTAAAGAAAAGCGCTTGCTGGGAGGCAACCCAATATTTTTCCTTACTATTATTTAATAAATAATTCATCTAGCCTCTGTTTAGATGTGGTTTTATTCTTTTAATTAGTGTTTGTGCCAAGTAGAACCTTTGGGAAGACTTGGGGAAAGTCTTTGCGATCTTGCTGTAAAAAACAGAAACTTTAGCGCTCACGAGAATTGCTGCCATTTTTTACTGGAGAGTGATATTTAGTTAATTATTTTTTAAGATAATTAAAAGATAAATTCCTCACGTCCAGAAATTTATTTTAGAATTTTTGGGGTTCCATAAGTAGTCGAAACCTACATATTACTACAGACTGTTCTGTTTTTGACAGATTCTGTTTTTCGTGTGTTGTTTGCTTATTTGGATGAATCTATGGCTAGTAATGGAGTTTATAAACCATAGATAAGTTGGAATACAGTAGGTTTAACACCAATATAAATAAAGAATGAGTTCATTACAGTACCTTGAAGTGGTAGTTTGTTTTCTTTTACTAACGGAGCTCATGAGATTTTCTATTTGAGTTTTGTGTTGTGAAGTTTTCAAGTTTTGGGTAAAGATTTGATGGATTATGGAACAAGGATTGGCAAGACACTAAGCTTAGGGGATTCCCAAGGCACCCCAAGGTAAAATCCAAGGACACCAAAAAGCCTAAGCTTGGGTATGCCCCGGAAGGCATCCCCTCTTTTGTCTTCGTTCATCGGTAACTTTACTTGGAGCTATATTTTTATTCACCACATGATATGTGTTCTGCTTGGAGCGTCTTGGATAATTTGAGTCTTTGCTTTTTAGTTTACCACAATCATCCTTGCTGTACACACCTTTTGATAGAGACACACATGAATTAGAATTTATTAGAATACTCTATGTGCTTCACTTATGTCTTTTGAGCTATATAGTTTTTGCTCTAGTGCTTCACTTATATCTTTTAGAGCACGGTGGTGGTTTTATTTTATAGAAATAATTGATATATCATGCTTCACTTATATTATTTTGGGAGTCCTTTAGAACAGCATGGTAATTTGCTTTTGCTATAATAAAAAACTTTCATATAAGTGCATTGAATACTAAGAGAAGTTTGACACTTGATGATTGTTTTGAGATATGGAGATAGTGATATTACAGTTGTGCTAGTTGAGTAGTTGTGAATTTGATAAATACTTGTGTTGAAGTTTGCAAGTCCCGTAGCATGCACGTATGGTAAATGTTGTGTAACAAATTTGAAACATGAGGTCTTATTTGATTATCTTCCTTATGAGTGGTGGTCGGAGACGAGCGATGGTCTTTTCCTACCAATCTATCCCCCTAGGAGCATGCGCGTAGTACTTTGTTTTTGATGACTTGTAGATTTTTGCAATAACTATGTGAGTTCTTTATGATTAATGTTGAGTCCATGGATTATACGCACTCTCACCCTTCCATCATTGCTAGCCTCTTCGGTACCGTGCATTGCCCTTTCTCACCTTGAGAGTTGGTGCAAACTTCGCTGGTGCATCCAAACCCCGTGTTACGATACGCTCTATCACACATAAACCTCCTTATATCTTCCTCAAAACAGCCACCATACCTACCTATTATGGCATTTCCATAGCCATTCCGAGATATATTGCCATGCAACTTCCCACCATTCCGTTTATTATGACACACATCATCATTGTCATATTGCCTTGCATGATCATGTAGTTGACATCGTATTTGTGGCAAAGCCACTGTTCATAATTCTTTCATACATGTCACTCATGAGTCATTTCCCGGTACACCGCCGGAGGCATTCATATAGAGTCATATATTTTTCTAGTATCGAGTTGTAATCATTGAGTTGTAAATAAGTAGAAGTGTGATGATCATCATTAATAGAGCATTGTCCCATAAAAAAGAGAAAAAAAGAGAAAGGCCAAATAAAAAAGGAAGGCCCAAAAAAGGAGCAATGCTACTATCCTTTTTTCCACACTTGTGATTCAAAGTAGCACCATGATCTTTATGATAGAGAGTCTCTTGTTTTGTCACTTTCATATACTAGTGGGAATTTTTCATTATAGATCTTGGCTTGTATATTCCAACAATGGGCCTCCTCAAGTGCCCTAGGTCTTCGTGAGCAAGCAAGTTGGATGCACACCCACTTAGTTTCTTTTGTTGAGCTTTCATACATTTATAGCTCTAGTGCATCTGTTACATGGCAATCCCTACTCCTTGCATTGACATCAATTGATGGGCATCTCCCTAGCCCATTGATTAGCCGCGTCAATGTGAGACTTTCTCCTTTTTGTCTTCTCCACATAACCCACTTTCATTATATTCTATTCCACCCACGATGCTATATCCATGGCTCACGCTCATGTATTGCGCGAAAGTTGAAAAAAGTTTGAGATTACTAAAGTATGAAACAATTGCTTGGCTTGTCATCGGGGTTGTGCATGATGAGAGCATTCTTGTGTGAACAAAATGGAGCATGACCAAACTATATGATTTTGTAGGGATGAACTTTCTTTGGCCATGTTATTTTGAGAAGACATGATTGCTTAGTTAGTATGCTTGAAGTATTATTATTTTTATGTCAATATTAAAATTTTATCTTGAACCTTTCAGATCTGAATATTCATGCCACAATAAGGAAAATTACATTGAGAAATATGTTAGGAAGCATTCGACATCCAAAATTCTGTTTTTATCATTTACCTACTTGAGGACGAGCAGGAATTAAGCTTGGGGATGCTTGATACGTATCCAACGTATCTATAATTTTTGATTGCTCCATACTATTATATATTCTGTTTTGGATGTTTAATGGGCTTTATTATACACTTTTATATTATTTTTGGGAATAACCTATTAACCTAAGGCCCAGTCCAAATTGCTGATTTTTTTCCTATTTTAGTGTTTCGCAGAACAGGAATATCAAACGGAGTCCAAATAGAATGAAACCTTCGGGAGCGCGATTTTTGGAACAAACGTGATCTAGAGGACTTGGAGTAGACGTCAAGCAACCAACGAGGCGGCCAATAGGCAGGGGGGTGCGCCATCCACCCTCGTGGGCCACTCGTGGCTCCACCGACCTACTTCTTCCTCCTATATATACCTACGTACCCTGAAACCATCGAGGAGCACCAAGAAACCCTATTTCCACCGCCGTAAACTTCTGTACCCAAGAGATCCCATCTTAGGGCCTTTTCCGGAGCTCTGCCGGAGGGGGAATCGATCATGGAGGGCTTCTACATCAACACCATATTCTCTCCGATGATGTGTGAGTAGTTTACTTCAGACCTTCGGGTCCATAGTTATTAGCTAGATGGATTCTTCTCTCTCTTTGGATCTCAATACAATGTTCTCCTCGATCTTCTTGGAGATCTATTTGATGTAACTCTTTTTGCGGTGTGTTTGTCGAGATCCAATGAATTGTGGGTTTATGATCAAGTTTATCTATGAACAATATTTGATTCTTCTCTGAAATCGTTTATGTATGATTGGTTATCTTTGCAAGTCTCTTCGAATTATCAGTTTGGTTTGGCCTACTAGATTGATCTTTCTTGCAATGGGAGAAGTGCTTAGCTTTGGGTCCAATCTTGCGGTGCTCGATCCCATTGACAGTAGGGGAAACGACACGTATTGTATTGTTGCCATCGAGGGTAAAAATATGGGGGTTATATCATATTGCATGAGTTTATCCCTCTACATCATGTCATCTTGCTTAAAGCGTTACTCAGTTCTTATGAAACTTGATACTCTAGATGCATGCTGGATAGCGGTCGATGTGTGGAGTAATAGTAGTAGATGCAGGCAGGAGTCAGTCTACTTGTCACGGACATGATGCCTATATACATGATCATGCCTAGATATTCTCATAATTATATGCTTTTCTATCAATTTCCCGACAGTAATTTGTTCACCCACCGTAATACTTATGCTATCTTAAGAGAAGCCACTAGTGAAACCAATGGCCCCCGGGTCTATCTTCCATCATATTAATCTCCTGTTAACTAGCTATTTCTGTCACCGTTTACTTTGCAATCTTTACTTTCAATCTTTATCATAAAAATACCAAAAATAGTTATCTTATTATTATTATTATCTGTATCAGATCTCACTCTCGTAAGTGACCGTGAAGGGATTGACAACCCCTTTATCGCGTTGGTTGCGAGGTTCTTATTTGTTTGTGTAGGTACGAGGTGACTCGCGCGTGGTCTCCTACTGGATTGATACATTGGTTATCAAAAACTAAGGGAAATACTTACGCTGTTTTGTTGCATCACCCTTTCCTCTTCAAGGGAAAACCAACGCATGCTCAAGAGGTAGCAACAACCTCCGTACAGATGACATCAAGCTCAATCCGAAAAAGTGTGTCTTCAGCATCCCCGCCGGAAAACTACTGGGCTTCATCATTTCCAATAGAGGAGTTGAGGCAAACCCAGCCAAAATCCGAGCTTTTCACAATTGGCTACACCAACAGACCTCAAACAGGTCCAAAAACTAGCCGGATGCGTGGCAGCTTTAAGCCGCTTTATCTCCATGTTAGGAGAAAAAGCATTGCCACTATATCGCCTGCTCCGACGCACCGACCACTTCGAGTGGACAGATGCGGCAATGGCCGGACTGGAAGAAATAAAAGCTCTTTTAGCGAGCAACCCAATCCTGGCCGCGCCGAACGTTAGCGAAACCATGTTATTATACATCTCTGCAACACACCAGGTGCTGAGTGCAATGCTCATCGTCGAACGAGAGGAGGACGGACATAAATTCCCACTTCAAAAACCAGTATATTATGTATCCACTATCCTCACACCATGCAAATCCCGATACCCTCAGTACCAAAAGATAGCATATGCGGTCTTCATGGCATCCCAGAAGCTACGGCACTACTTCCAAGAGTGCTCGATCACTGTGGCTTCCGAAGTACCACTCAATGACATAATAAACAACCGCAAAGCTACAGGCCGGATTGCCAAGTGGGCCATTGAGCTCTTGCCATTTGATATAACATACAAAGCATGCCGAGCCATTAAATCCCAAGTATTGGCTGACTTCGTCGCCGAATGGACAGAGGCCGAACTCCCTAAAGAGTACGGTACATATTCCAATTGGATCATGCACTTCGATGGCTCTAAAATGCTGGCCAGTTTAGGAGTGGGCGTTGTCTTAACGTCCCCCACAGGAGACACAGACCAGTACGTACTCCAAATATTACACACAGACTCCAATAATGCAGCCGAATACGAGGCCTTATTGCACGGTCTTCGAATGGTTGTCTCCATGGGCATACAACACTTGGAGGTGCGCGGGGATTCAAACCTCGCAATATCCCAAATAAACGTAGACTTCGACGCCAAAGATCCAAAGATGGTGGCCTATCGTAACCACATACTCAAAATATCAGCTCGGTTCGAGGGACTCGAGTTTCATCATGTGACTCGAGGAAGTAATCAAGTGGCGGATGTCCTTTCTCGCATGGGCGCCAAGCGTGACCCCATCCCGCCTAACATCTTTTTGGAAAGGCTCTTCAAGCCATCCGTGGTGTGGCAGGATGAGAGCGGCAACACTAGTCTGGATCCGATTATACCCCCAGATTCCGAACACAATACTGATATCATCGGGGGCTCAACCATCGAAATAACACCATCGGCCCATCTAATAATGGAAGTAATTGCCCCATGGACCAAACCCTTCCTGGCCTACCTTAATAGGCGAGAGCTCCCTGAGGATCAGAATGAGGCTCGATGCATCATTCGGTGTTCGAAAGCCTACAAGGTTCATGAAGGAGAGCTCTACAAGAAGAGCTCTACCGGAATACTTCAAAGATGTATCTTGGAAGAAGAAGGACAGTAGCTCCTGGCCGAAATCCATGCTGGCCTTGGCGGTCACCACGCCGCAGCTCGGGCTCTTGTAAGCAAGGCCTTCCGTACCTGTTTCTTATGGCCAACGGATCAAGCAGATGCATAGGACCTTGTCCAACGTTGTGTGGGATGCCATCTTTTCACCAATCAAAGCCATATGCTGCCTACCGCCTTGCAAACAATCCCCATTACTTGGCCTTTCGTGGTTTGGGGGCTTGATATGGTTGGACCCCTTAAAGGGGGAAGCCATAAGAAAAAATATTTGCTGGTCATGGTAGATAAATTCACTAAGTGGATAGAGACCAAACTAGTTAAAACAGCCGAAGCCGGACCAGTGATAGACTTTATATCTGGTGTCGTACATCGTTATGGTGTCCCACACAGCATTATCACCGATAACGGCTCCAACTTCACAGTCGACGAAGTGAAAACATGGTGTGCTAACTTGGGCATCAAGCTCGATTATGCCTCCGTCTATCACCCCCAAACAAACGGTCAAGTCGAACGAGCTAATGGTCTTATCATGAGCGGCATTAAGCCCAGGCTAGTACGGTCTTTAAAAGAGTCAGACAAACACTGGGTCGAGGAGCTCGACTTTGTACTCTGGGCGCTGCAGACCACGCCCAATCGCACTACCGGTTACACACCATTCTTGATGGTGTACAGCGTGGAGGTTGGTTTGCCCTCAACATCATTCATGACTCACCTCGAGTGCGCATGTACGAAGAGAGAGAAGCCGAGCTTGATCGGCAGGACAGTCTAGATGCCCTGAAGGAGGAGCACGATGTTGCAAAATCCCGTTCCACATTCTATCAACAACAAGCTCACAGATACCAAAGCAGAGAAGTGTGGGCCAAGACTTATAATGTTGGTGAACTTGTTCTACGCTTGCCAGAAAAGAAAAAGGACAAACTCAAGCCCAAGTGGGAAGGTCCCTTCATTATAGATGAAGTTCTCACTGGAGGTGCGTACCATCTGCGTGATGCATCGGATAATCGCTTAGAGCCGAACCCGTGGAATGTGGCTAGACTCCGAAGATTCTACACCTAGTGTCGGACTCATTGTTCGTTTTCTTCTTCTCCTCTTTTCATTTTCTCTCTCTTTAAATTTTTTTCTTTAGCTTTATAGTTCTTGTGCAGCTAGACTGCACACTTATGAGGTACACATCCTTAAATGTATACGCCCATAATACCTGGGGGCTTCTTCTACAAAAACTTATTATCATTTTCCGAGCATCAAGCTCACCACATATGTGTCCTTTTATCATATATACCTTTTATTCACCATTATATGCACCTTTATGACTTAAGTTTTTGGCAAACTGGGTTGCCTGGCTCCTGTGCTTATGCCCTATGTTCCCATTTGTTCGGCTAGGGCATAAAGGGAGCACCTCTGTGATTGTTATAGCTGGGTCATCCAGACTTGTACCTCAGACTGGGTGGAGCCGAAAGCTAGCGTTCTTAAGGGAATGATTGGTTGGTGAGTAAAAGATGAACTGCCCTCATGGCACTACAAAACCCCAGAGTATAAACGTGTACTGTGATTTTCAGCATGACAACTTCGGTATGCACAAAGAACCGCATACCAGCCCAGGGAAAGGAACCCTTAACGGAAATATTCTCTCTGGAAGATGTTTCTTACAATCAGATGTAATATAACATAACTCCCCGAATACAACTTGTTTGTTCAAGCAATGATGACCAGACTACCTGGTTTCCGAACATACTTTGGTGTTTACTTATGTTATAGTATTCGGAAACACTCCTAACCTAGGGTTCTCAGAGGTCGAAGCAGAAAGTCTACCATGACAATCATTTTACAAATTCGGTTGGAGACAAGTTTGTTGACAAAAGTACATTGCTACTTAGACTCAAAAACTTCTTCTTCCTCTAGACCCTCTAACATGATGTCTAGTTTACAATGTTGTTGGGAGAACTTGGCGGCCACCTTCACTTGGTCGTACACCAGGCTGACCGGAATTTCCTGTCTGTTGGATCCTCGAGGTCCAACCCGGGCCATAGGATTGGGATCAAGTCCGGTGTACCGTGTTTTTACCATGGCCCAGGCTTCCCGAGCACCTTCTCGGCATGCCGATATCTTCCATAGCCCAAAATGGCGCCGAGATCCCTTGAATAAATTCACAAGGTCCTCCATACTTCCTGGAGGAGAATCGGCTGGCCATAAAGCCTTAGAAATACTTCTCATCGCCTTCTGTGCTCGCTCATGCACCTTGGACAGCTCTTGTAGCAGGTCGCCTTGAAATCCGGACACCTCTTCTTCGGGCCGCCCAGTCAACACACCTACAGGTATAAACTTGTTAGGATTCACATCAGCAAACTATAAGGACAATAAGTTAAAAGGCATACTGAATATGCCGCCTCCCAGCTTTTTGTTCTCCTTCAAGGCATCCTCTAGTTGGGCTTGCACATCTTTCAGCTCTTTGCTAAGCTGGGTGTTGGCGTCCTGCAGCTTGTTCTTCTCATCCCTGGTCCGTGTCAGTACACGATGACCAGTGGCCTCTTGCCTTTCGACATGTTCTTTGTCCGCCTGTGCGGCCTTCAGTTTCTCTTCCAGTTGTGCCACCGATCCTGCCATTGTAAAATGCAACCGTGTTCATTTGCATAAACATGACTAGCACATGATTATTTTTCCGGACAAAAGGAAACATTATCAGTCGGTGCCTCCTTGGACTTCTCCAGTTCGGCAGTAACAGTAGTCAGCTGGGTCTGACACTGCTCCAGCTCCCGAGATAGCATGTTGTTCTTCTTCGTAAGTACCTGATTATACATCGATCCTTAAAATCAGTTGCTTCAACTGCTTTTAGGTCTCGGGGGCTACTGGTATATGGCTATTAAATCTACACAAAATGATCTTACCCGCATATCCTTTGAAAGCTGGCGAGTGGCCCTGGCAAGCCCATCTCGAGCAGCCCGGATATATGCATCCGCCGAACTAAAGGCATTGAATGCCTCTTCAGTAAAATTAGGATCATGCATAGCTGCCCTCCAGCACCGATGGTTCATGGCACTCTCCACCTCGGAGTTGGTAGCAGATACATTATCCGAATCATCGGTGAGAGGACAATCCGGCATGGCACCCATATCGACTCTCGCCCTAGAGGCAGGGTCTAGGGTCGGATTGATGGACGTATGTCCGGTGAAGTCACCGAATATAGTCCAGTGAGTGCTCTTCCTGGAATATGGGGAAGGAGAAAAACGTCACAGTTCGTCATGTTTGTCACATGGCATATCAAAAGTTGTACCTTTTTGATGAAGGTTGGAGCTTGGAAGAATCATTGTCCGCCTTGTGTCGGCGTACCCTTCTTAAGGGACGATCCCGATGCGGCGTGGCGCGACAAGCGCCACCC
Organism: Triticum dicoccoides; assembly: GCF_002162155.2. Taxonomy (NCBI): domain Eukaryota; kingdom Viridiplantae; phylum Streptophyta; class Magnoliopsida; order Poales; family Poaceae; genus Triticum; species Triticum dicoccoides. The sequence goes on from NC_041380.1 coordinate 264,655,355, forward strand.
CTTTTAAAACACAAGACATTGTAGTGGGTAAAGCGCAGTAAGAAAACTCTTTTTGAGGAGACACCTTCAGGGTACTGATAACTCACAAGTATAGGGGATCGCAACCGTTTTCGAGGGTAGAGTATTCAACCCAAATTTATTGATTCGACACAAGGGGAGCCAAAGAATATTCTCAAGTATTAGCAGCTGAGTTGTCAATTCAACCACACCTGGAAAACTTAATATCTACAGCAAAGTATTTAGTAGCAAAGTAGTATGATAGTAGTAGTAACGGTAGCAAAAGTAATAATTTTGGTTTTAGAGTGATTATAACAGTAGCAACGGAAAAGTAAATAAGCAAAGATCAATATACGAAAAGCTCGTAGGCAATGGATCAGTGATGGATAATTATGTCGGATGTGATTCCTCATGCAATAGTTATAACATAGGGTGACATGGAACTAGCTCCAGTTCATCAATGTAATGTAGGCATGTATTCCGAATATAGTCATACGTGCTTATGGAAAAGAACTTGCATGACAGCTTTTGTCCTACCCTCCCGTGGCAGCGGGGTACTATTGGAAACTAAGGGATATTAAGGCCTCCTTTTAATAGAGTACCGGAACAAAGTATTAACACTTAGTGAATACATGAACTCCTCAAACTATGGTCATCACTCGGAGTGGTCCCGATTATTGTCACTTCGGGGTTACCGGATCATAACACATAGTAGGTGACTATTGACTTGTAGAATAGGATGAAGAACTCACATATATTCATGGAAACATAATAGGTTCAGATCTGAAATCATGGCTCTCGGGCCCTAGTGACAAGCATTAAGCATAGCAAAGTCATAGCAACATCAATCTCAGAACATAGTGGATACTAGGGATCAAATCCTAACAAAACTAACTCGATTACATGATAAATCTCATCCAACCCATCACCGTCCAGCAAGCCTACGATGGAATTACTCACGCACGGCGGTGAGCATCATGAAATTGGTGATGGATGAAGGTTGATGATGACGATGGCGATGGATTCCCCTCTCCGGAGCCCCGAACGGACTCCAGATCAGCCCTCCCGAGAGAGATTGGGGCTTGGTGGCGGCTCCGTATCGTAAAACGTGATGAATCCTTCTCTCTGATTTTTTTCTTCCCGAACGTGAATATATAGAGTTGGAGTTGAGGTCGGTGGAGCACCAGGGGGCCCACAAGGCAGGGGGGGCGCGCCCAGGGGGTAGGCGCGCCCCCACCCTCGTGGACAGTGTGTGGGCCCCCTGGCCTTGATTCTTTCACTGCTATTTTTTATATATTCCAAAAATATTCTCCATTGATTTTCAGGTCATTCCAAGAACTTTTATTTCTGCACAAAAAAAACACCATGGCAATTCTGCTGAAAACAGCGTCAGTCCGGGTTAGTTCCATTCAAATCATGCAAGTTAGAGTCCAACACAAGGGCAAAAGTGTTTGGAAAATTATATACGATGGAGACGTATCAGGTACTTACGTGGGAGGAAGGGAGAAGGCCGGGGTAATCAGCTATAATGGCCACTTCCGTGCCATCATAACTCGCTTGATAGAAAAATCCATCCTTGAGCTCTACGGATATGTCCGGATCCTCTTCGAATCCGGGATCCAGGTCCCGATTATGGTCCTCCGGCTGTAGGGCAGGGCTATAAATCTCTGCGACAACTTTCCTCCATTCCTGTCAAGAAATGGTGGTGTTAAGTTCAGCTGGGTATGACTCAGGAGGAGCATTAAGTAAAATTACTGGGCGAAGGCTTACCCGGCTGGGAAGATTGTACATGGAAAAGCCATCTCGACACTTGAGGCGAGTGAATTACTCTTTCTCCCCCTTAAAAAGATCAGCCAGCATGGCAGCCAAGGCGGCGAAGTTGTCCGGACCCTTACGTCCGCATCGTGATGCGTCGTCTTTCCATTGTAATGCCACATGGGGAGTCCTCTGGATTGGAGTGGCTGAACCCCCCGGGTTATTGAAATCACCATTACCTCAATTATGGGCAGTCCGGATTGGGCGAGTGTCTTTATCTTGTCCATTAGCATCTGAACCTCCGCACTGTCTTCCTCCTCGAGGCTTCGGGGTGCCAGCTGTGGTGCTTCTTTAACGAAGCATTGGAAAATGCGGGTAGGCCTCGTCGGATTGGGTCATATAGAACGACGTCTTCAATATAAAACCACTCCGAGGGCCACTCTTCGGATGTCTTCTTTGGAGTGCCGGAAAGGTATCCTGTCCCGGCTATACGCCACACTTTGGTGCCTCCCACCTCGAATATGGATCCCTTTTGGGAGCGAGGGACGAGGCAGAAAAGTTTCCTCCATAATTCAAAATGGGCCTCATAGCCTAGGAACAGCTCGCAAAGGGCGATGAAGCCCGCGATGTGCAGAATGGAGCCTGGCGTAAGATTGTGCAATTGGAGGCCATAGTACTCCAGGAGACCTCGGAGGAAAGGATGGATTGGAAATCCAACGCCTCTTAATAAAAAGGAAATGAAGCACACTCGCTCCCCTTCTGAAGGGTTTGGGAAATTTTCCGCCAAGGCTTCGCCAGTAAAGGAGGTTAATCCCGCTCGAACTGGGACTAGATCCACAGGGGGGAGATATCCCTGCATCTGGAGCTTGGTCAGCTGAGCGTGGGATACAGAACAACTCTCCCAATCGCCTTTTTGCGGATCGTGGGGGCGGGAAGAAGAACTGGGAGCGCCGGCCATGTTTGCGTGGTTTCTTGTGGCAAGCTCTAAGGATTTTCCTCCTAGTGTGGAATGGCATCTGAGATTCAATCTCCTTAAATAGACGCCTTCCTTACACGGCCCGGGTGTTATGTGTAAAAATGCTTGGACCCTTCGTATTCGTCTAACACGTGGGAGCTGGAGCGGTGATGGCGCAGAAGCCGAAGGGTATAACATTTAATGTAAAGCCGAAGACCAAAGCCGAAGATGTAGATCCGAATACCATCCTTTGGTTCAGATGCTTGGAGACCTGCGGAGGAGGAGCCTGCCTTGCAATGCCGAAGACAATTTGCGTGCCAGACACGTCGTCATTGAAGACTGGTTCGGGGGCTACTAAGGGAGTCCTGGATTACGGGGTCCTCGGGCGTCCGGGCTATGCTTGTAACATCCCAAAATTCTAAATTTTGGAATGTTATATTAAAAAGATAGATTTGATTGATTGATTGATGGTTGTGTGATTGATTGAGTGAAATTCGAAACTTTTTGAAAGTTAAATGAGAGGGAATAAAAGGACTTTCCCAAACTTTCATTTTGCATTTATGATCTTTGTGACTTCAAATTCCTTTCAAACACAAAACCCTAGAGAGAAGATGACATGACTTCTTCCATTTATTTAAATAAAAAGGGATTTGAAAAGATTTGAATCTTATTTGGAAATATTTCAAATTCATAAACTTCATGCAACTCAATGATTTTCAAGAGCGAAGATAAAATGACTTCTTCAAAACATATGAAATATGAGTTGGGAGTTTCAAAGAATTAAATTCAAAGCCCCTTTGAATTTATTTCCAATTTGGAGTTATTTGGGTTTCATTCAAATTATTTTTCTCCAAAAATAAAATATATAGAAATTAGGGTAAAATGATTCCCTACATCAGAAAACTGGAGAGAAATAAATTTGAATTAATTTTGGTATTTTTAAAATGATTTTTATGGGATTTTACTAGAGCAGGAGCACTCTTTGAATTATTTGAATTTTTCTGGATTTTATTTGACTTTACAAAAATGTTCACGTTGTAGATATTCTTTTTCTGAAAATTTTGATATATTATATGCCTATATAATGTTTTTATTCATTTGTTTTATTGTTTTTAATTGTTTGTGTTAAAAATGTGTTTATAAAAAAAGGAGAACTACGCCGACTGGGCCGGCCCAGCACCCAGCCAGGCCGCGGCCCAGCCAGCCCGGCAGCATCGCCCCCGACCTCCCGACGGGAGCCCTGCTCCCGCACGCCATCGACGCCGCTGTACCACCGCTGAAGTCCTCCCTCTCCTTGACCCCTTCCCCAAGCCGTCGTCGCCCCCCTCCCCTCCTATAAATTCGGGCACCCCGGGCCCCTCCCTCTCTCTCCTCTCCCCACAACCGCCGCCTTCGCCGCTGTTTGCTGCTTGTCACCACCGCCTCTTTGCTTCGTCGTGCCGCGCCGCTGCTCTGCCGTGTCGCTTGCCGCCGCCCACGCCGCAATGCCCTACCCCGCGCCGCCTCCGCTGCTGCGCCATCGCCGACCGTCGCCGCCGCTGCCGGACGTCACCGCTGCCGTCGTCCGCCGTCGCCCGATCCGATCTGCAGCCGGCCGAACTGGTAACCACCCCAGTTTATTCTCGGTTTAGTTCGGTTCTTTTAAAAGAAACCTAGATCGTTTTTTTATAAAACCTGTTTTCTTTTAGATGGATCTATTTAGAGAACGTTCGTTGGTTAGGTTTAGAAAACGAACGTTCGCTTTTTAGTCTTTTCCTTTTTCTATTAGTTTTAGACATGGACTTCTTTGTAGATGTTTTATTTATAGTTTAGCCCCTGATCTCAAAACAATCACTACTTGTTACTCGTTAGTCCAAATTCAACGAAACCAACGCCCGCTTCTTTGTTATGATCTCCTCTATCCAGTAATCCAACTTAAACATGTTTTGAAAAGTTTAAAAATTGAATTAGACCAGATTTGAATCCAAACTTCTTTTCATCATAACTTGAGTTTTATAACTCCGCTTTAGTTGATTCTTTTTGCAAATCGAAGCTCTTGACCTAAACTTTCTGATAAGGCCAAATTCACATAATTTTGGTCCTGTTAGAAATTCTTTTATGTTGCAAGAGTTATTTGCTTGGTTTTGATGTTTTCCGAATTGTCTTCTTCGTTCTTTCCGATCTTTTGAGTGATTGCTTATGTGTGGTTACTATTGATTGCCTACGATAGATTGAACGGAGTGTGACGAGTAGAACTATCAAGAGTTATGAGTGCGAATCATCTTCATCAACATTGCAGGCAAGTTCACACTTTGATCATATCCCTTTCATACCCAGTTTTTATGCATTAGTTTCACCCTCAAACATTGCATGATTAGGATCTAATTAAATTGTGGGTTTTGGGAAAGTAGATGAGGTAGTACCTATTACATGTTTTATTATCAAACCCTTGGGAGTTACTATTACGTTATGCTTATATTGCCATGCTATGCTCGTAGACGTGGATTGGGTTTGAGAGTTTTCATGACAGATGTGAGATTGTTAATTAATGGTTTACTTAAGGTGGCAACTTTAACACACATCTGGGTGGATTGAGGCACCTGGTTATTCCAGCGATTGCATGTTTAGGCACCTGGGTATTCCAGCGATTGCCTGTTTTTCTTTATGGACCGCCACCCAGGCTCAAAGGGATCATGAGATTATTCATACTAGAAACTTCTGTGTGCAGCCACAAGCTACTATGGGCTCTAGCATAGTTGATTAAGTCGTGCGAACTCTTACAGTGGTAGACTAGCAGATGTAGGGGAAAGTAGGTGTAACGGTCTACCCGATCATAAGGTGCTAGCGCTTCTGAAAGACTATGTCTCGGTCATCCGTTTCTCAATCACCATGTAGTGCGAGAATCCTAATGGAGGAGATCGAGTCTTGTGGGGAAAAGTGCGCAAACCTCTGCAGAGTGTATAAACTAATCATGATTAGCCGTGTCCCCGGTTATGGACGTCTTGAGTATCTAGTACTTGGATTATCATGTGAATCTCATCATGTGACTTTAAATTAATTTTGTTGGGTTTTAATGATGATGTTTAATTGGGATTGAGAGGGTGTCTACACTCTCAATATTTTTCAACCAACTTTGTAGTTAAATAAAATATATTCCTTTGGAGTAGGGAAAAGTTGGCTTTTCGCAAAAACATTATAACCATAGAGCCTTTCCACCAGCCAAATATGCATGTAGTGATAGCCTTTATTCATCATTATCCTCTCGTGTGAATTTGCCAGTACATTCAATGTACTGACCCTTTGTGGATGCAACTTCTCATGTTGCAGGATTTCTTACGACGAGTAAGTGATACGTTAGGGTTACGATTTCTACACTCAACTTTGCCGTTCGTGTTGATGGGAATCCACAACCTTGTTACTTCCGCTATTTTGGATTGAGGTAATAGTATTTACGTTACTTTTTACATGTGATTTACCTCTGTTATAAATCCTCGAGTACTGTGTGTGTCAGCATACCGATCCAGGGATGCCACTTAAGCACAGAGACTTGACCGTCTGAGGTCGGTTCGCTACAATGCAACATGGGCCAGACTAATGGGCCGTGAAGATACAAGATAAAAGTCTTTCCCCCGTGTCCAGATGGGACTCTCCTTTGCGTGGAAGGCAAGCTTGGCATGTGGATATGAATATTCCTTTCTATGTAAACCGACTCTGTACAACCCTAGCCCCCTCCAGTGTCTATATAAACTGGAAGGTTTAGTCCATAGAGGCAATCACAATCATAATCATATAGGCTAGACATCTAGGGCTTAACCATTACGATCTCATGGTAGATCAACTCTTGTAACCCCTATACTCATCAAAGTCAATCAAGCAGGACGTACGGTGTTACCTCCATTAAGAGGGCCCGAACCTGGGTAAAACATCATGTCCCCTGTCTCCTGTTACCATCGATTCGTAGATGCACAGTTCGGGACCCCCTACCCAAGATCCGCCGCATTTGACACCGACACCCGTGATACATCAAGATCGTGACATCTCAAGAACACGAGAGAGAGAGAGAGATTAAACACATAGCTATTGGTACAAACCCTCAGCCCCGAGGGTGGACTACTCTCTCCTCATCGTGGTGGCCGCCGGGATGATGAAGATGACAACCGGAGATGATTCCCCCCTCCGGCAGGGTGCCGGAATGTCACAGCCCTAGAATTGTTTGCAATTAGTGGCACAAGCATCCATGCATCTTGTCTAAATTATTTCTTTAATTTGAATGGGGATTGCCTAAACCCCTAGCATGAAAGGAATTCACTAGGTTCACCTAAAATATTTTCAGTAAATCCAAATGGCTTTCAAAAATGTTCATCATTTATGGAAAATGTTGTAAACAGTAACCAGAGGTGATGCACATTTTTCCAAGTCATATTTGGGCTCTAAACTAAATCTTATGCTATTTGCAATTGGGTAATTAATTGCTATATAATATCTTAAATGCTCAATTAATTCTGAACTTAAGTGAGGCTGTTGGGAATATTCCAACCACAGCCCACAATTATTTTCAGGGTTTTTAGAAACATTCTGGTATTTTTAATAAAGCCCGGAACTTACAGAGAAATAGAAAAACATTAACAAAGAGAGAGAGAGAGAGAGAGAGAGAGAGAGAGAGAGATTACCTGGCGCTTACCTGGCCGGCCTGGCACTCTAGCAGCCCACCAGGCCCATCTGCCAGTCGTCCTCCACCTCGCGCCAGAAGGACAGGAGGTGTGTGATCACCGCACGCCGGCACGCGCCCGTGCCACCTCTTGCTTCCTGCCGCTTCCCCCTCATCGCCCTGGACCTCCCTCGCGACGCCACGCACCCCTCTGGCCCTCTCTCACTCTCCTCGTGCTCCTTTCCCTCCTCTGGCTCTCTCCCTCGCACCACCCGAACGCGCCGCCGCCGCCGATGTGCACCATCGCGGCCACCGCCTCCCCCTCGCTTCCCTGACAGGCTCAAGAGCTCTGCCTTGTCCCCCTCTTCCTCCTCACCAAGATGTAAGGCGCCGGAAGCCCCTGGACGCCGCCAGCTCCACTGTTCCCCTCCTCGGCCACCAAGGACCGCCGGCGTCGATTCGCCGCCTCCCGAGCTTCCCCGAGCACACTGGACATCCCTACAACATCGCTGTGAGCCCCCGAGCATTTTCCCCCTCTCCCCGCGCTCGTCCGCGTCCTCTAACCACCATGGCCATCGGAGCCGATAGCTCCTCGCCGCCGGCCATGTCGCCACCGTGGCCACGGCTGTGCAAGCTTGCACCCGAGCTCACCACTGCACTCAGTACATCCCGACGAGTCGAACGCGGCCACCCCCACGTCATGTTGTGCAACCTAGCATGTTTTCCGCCGAGGCCCGAACTCCGGCCGCCGCGGACGTGCTCGCCGCCGTTGTTCCCGGCCACCCCAGCACCAACCACCGCCACCGTTGGATGCGCCACATCGCCAGCTACCCGTAGCACCCACCGTGCATCGAACCGTGGCCGGAGCAGCGTTTCCGATGCTCTCCGTCGGCTCGGCCCCGCCGGCGACTCAACGCCGGCAGGGGTTGACCCCTGTTTGACCTCCCCTACGTCCTGACGTGTGGGCCCAGACCCTTGTTTAATTAGTGTTAGGTGATTAGTGTTAATTAACTTAGTTAACTAGATGAGCCACTAACATGTGGGCCCAGCCCTAGATTAGTTTAGTTAATCACCTACTTAGCACTAACAGGCACTGTTAGTTAGATGTGACACTGACACGCGGGTCCCACAGGTCAGGTTTGACCTGGACCAGGCCTGTTGACCTGCTGAGGTCAGCGTGGCCTAGTGCTGACGCAGTAAACCCTTTTCTGTAATTCAAACAAATCTAAATGGTTTATTTATTTCAGAAAATGTTATAAACTTCTAAAAATCATATAAAATCAACCGTAACTCCAAATGTAACAAATTGTATATGAAAAATGATCAGAAAAATCCAATCTATCCATCTGTACTGGTTTCATGCATGTTAGAGCAACCTAACCTGGATGTTTAGATGAAACATGATAATGCACTTATATGAGTTCATAGTTTAGGCTTGTATTTGAATCTTTGATTCAAACAAGCTCAAACCACCCTGGTTTTAGTTGCATTAGCTCAAAACACATCATATTGACATGTCATGATCATGCATCATATTGTGCATTGCATTGATTGTATTCTTTCTGTGTTTGCTGGTGATTGTTCCCCCTCGGTAGACGTGTGTTTCGATGATGTGATCAATGACACCGATGAAGAGCTATATCATCTTCGGAAGTGCAAGGCAAGCAAAAACCCCTTGTTCATTCCGATACAATCCCACTCTCTCGCTCCTGCTCTCTTTTAATGCATTAGGACAACAACGATTCATCTGTTACTTGCTGCGGTAGTTGAACCCCTTTCCTCTGCATGACCTGTCATTGCCACAGTAAATAGATGAAACCCACTAGCATGAGTAGGAGTTGTTTGAGCCCTGATGTGCCTACTCATTCATGCTTGCTTATCATGCCTGCTACTGCTTAGAGTTGAGTCAGGTCTGATTCATCGGGGATGAATTGGAATGGCGATGAACATGTCCTACTGTGTGTGAGCTAAGTGTGTGAACATGATTTGGTAAAGGTAGCGGTGAGAGGCCATGTAGGAGTACATGGTGGCTTGTCTCATTGAAACCATCCTCAGGAACTGAGTTCTGTGTTTGTGATCCATGAACAGCTACTACCACTCATTGGGATCCTTAATTGACCCTCTCGACTTATTAACTGCCCTAGTCCTCTGTCCAGGAGTTGCAACTAGTTTCTGGTGTTTATAAGATATGTGTTGGTGGCCGTGCGTAGCGCTGACCCTAGGGTGGGCTATGATGCGGTAGATACACCGTGGCACGGTGTACCGGGCGCCCGTTTGGTGTCTCGGGAACCCTGCACACATCGTTTGGGGATGTGAGCGAAACTCCGGTCGGATCTCCTCGTGGATGGAACCCGAATAGGCGATAAACCTGGACTAGAGACTTGTATGGTTAGTCAGGTCATGGCCGACACCCTCGCCAGGCTTCCGCTTGAAGGTTGTTGAGATACATGACATGTATATGGTGATAAGTGGTGGGAGCGTGTGTGAAGAAGTACACCCCTGTGGGGTTATCATTATCTATTCGAATAGCCGGATTCCTCGGATATGGAAACTTGGACCCCTTGCATGGTTCATAGACAAGTGAAAGTGGATACTCTAAAATGCGCAAGATAAGCATGAGTGCTATGGATGGCGTTCTCGTAGGGAGACGGAGCGGATCCATAGTGGGGTTTTGATATGGTGAATATGTGGACTCATGTGCGCCACCTCAAAAGAGTTGCTTGCAGTTGTAGTTCAGGTTAGCCACTGCTTCAGAACTCTTGTATTCCACCGAATAAGAATAGTCAAAGTTGGCTTGCTGCAGTTAAACTCCACCACCACCCCCTTTGTTGATATCGATGCATATGTAGTTAGTTCTGATGTAAGTCTTGCTGGGTACATTTGTACTCACGTTTGCCTATTCTATGTTTTGCAGAGAGATGTCGGTCTCGCTAGTAGTTCCGTGTGGACTTCGATGTTTAGCTTGATACCTCAGCTACGATCTTGTGCCCTCGGCAGGATCTGGTAGATAGTCAGGCTTATTAGCCTTTTTCATTTGTAGATGTCTGTACTCAGACATGTTAAGCTTCCGCATGTGCTTTGATTTGTATGCTATGATTGTTGGGTCATGAGACCCATGTTTGTAATTTCTCGCTCCTCGGAGCCTAATGAATAAATACTTGAGTCGTAGAGTTATGTTGTGATGCCATGTTGTATTTACACATATCGAGCATATTGTGTGTATGATTGAAATGCTTGGTATGTGTGGGATCCGACAATCTAGTTGTTTATCCTTGGCAGCCTCTCTTATGGGGAAATGTAGTCTAGTGCTTCCATGAGCCATAGTAGTCCGCTACAGCCCGGTTCACCGGAGTCCTGCTAGCCCAACACTACTGCTCAGGACACTTGACTGGCCGGCATGTGTTTCACTTTGTTCCTGTGTCTGTCCCTTCGGGGAAATGTCATGCGGTGACATCCGGAGTCCTGCCTAGCCTACTACAGCCCGGGTTCTTGGAGTCCTGTTAGCCCAGTGCGACAGCCCGGGTTCACACACTGCTGACCGACATGCTCGATGTGATTCATGTATGCCTGTCCCCATAGGTTGATGCCGCTTTGGGTTCACGACTAGCCATGTCGGCCTGGATTCTCTGTCATATGGATGCTAGCGACATTATCATATACGTGAGCCAAAAGGCGCAAACGGTCCCGGGCCAGGTAAGGTGGCACCCGTGGGAATACCGTGCGTGAGGCTGCAAAGTGATATGAAGTGTTACATGCTAGATCGGTGTGACTTAGCATCGGTGTCGATGTAAAAACCGGTGGATCTCGTGTAGGGGGTTCCGAACTGTGCGTCTAGGCCGGATGGTAACAGGAGGCAGGGGACACGATGTTTTACCCTGGTTCAAGCCCTCTTGATGGAGGTAAAACCCTACGTCCTGCTTGATTAATATTGATGATATGGGTAGTACAAGAGTAGATCTACCACGAGATGAAGGAGGCTAAACCCTAGAAGCTAGCATATGGTATGATTGTCCTTTTTTCTACGGACTAAAACTCTCTGGTTTATATAGACACCGGAGAGGGCTAGGGTTACACAGAGTCGGTTACAATGGTAGGAGATCTACATATCCGTATCGCCAAGCTTGCCTTCCACGCCAAGGAAAGTCCCTTCCGGACACGGGACGAAGTCTTCAATCTTGTATCTTCATAGTCTAGGAGTCCAGCCGAAGGTATAGTCCGGCTATCCGGACACCCCCTAATCCAGGACTCCCTCGGTAGCCCCTGAACCAGGCTTCAATGATGACGAGTCCGGCGCGTAGATTGTCTTCGACATTGCAAGGCGGGTTCCTCCTCCAAGTACTTCATAGAAGATTTTGAACACAAAGGTAGTGTCCGGCTCTGCAAAATAAGTTTCCACATATTGCCATAGAGAGAATAATATTTACACAAATCTAATCTGCTGACGTATTTCGTAGCGTGACATCACACCACGGCCAAGTCTTTATTCGAATCGTTTTACCATCCCACCTCAGCGCGTTTAGCGAGGCGGTTTCTTTGGCATGTCTTGTTAAAGCAGAGATCGTGTCCCCTTATTCCGGGATTCTCATCAATACGGGCATGGGTAACCCAACCGTACCCGTTGGTATATTTTCTCGATCAAAGGCGAGTCCCAAACGGTCACGGGGAAGGCCCTTGGTATTAAACCTCTTATAAAGAGACCAAGGCCTTAGTCCTTTCTTTCAATCTCAAATGAGTTCGCCCTTCGCCTCGAGTTCCAACACCCAAGGCTCCAGATTTCAGGCGCTTCGGACCTTCGACAATGTCCGACTCCGACCTTCGAGGCCGATGGATGCCCTCCTCCGTCACGGAGGAGGACGTGCTGAAGTTGAGAGAGGCCCTTGGGAGTGGGAATGCTCAAGGGTAGGTCATTCCCACTCCCAAGCCCGGTGAGAGTGTGGTGTTCATGTCTCACTTCCTTCGGGGGCTAGGCTTCCCGATGGATCCCTTCGTGAGGGGGCTCATGTATTATTATGGGCTAGAATTTCACGACTTAGCCCCGGAGTCCATCCTCCATATTTCCTCATTCATCATCGTGTGTGAAGCCTTCCTCCGTATCACTCCTCACTTCGGACTATGGCTCAAGACCTTCAAAGTAGAGCCGAAGATGATCGAGGGACGGCACGCGGAGTGCGGAGGTGCTTTTATAAGCAAGAATGCTGGTACTCCATGACCCGAGGGCTCTTTTCAAGAGGAGTCCAGCTTATGGCAACAAGAGTGGTTTCATATTACCGCTCCCAGGGCCCCTAAGTGGGTGGCGCCACCTGCCTTTCGCTCGGGTCCCCCGCCACGACTGGCGTCATGGGTCAATACGGGGCTGGACTGGGGGCCGGCAAAGGACATGCCCCTGTTGCAGGGCCACATCCGAGATCTCCTAGAAAGAGACATCAATCTGGTCATGGTGACGCAGGTTATGTTAATTCTCCGAGTTCTGCCCTGCAAACGTCGCCCCCTCCGCCTGTGGGAGTTCAACCCGGAGGGACCACGAGTTCTCCAACATTTTCTTGGCATGACGCCCGTGGAGATGTACAAATTGTTCTTCGGACCACAAGTAGTGTGTCCGGATTCTACGAAGGACGCAGGTCTGAGCTGCAATCGTCCAGATACTCAAGTAAGTAGCCTTGTGCCCGGACTCGCTATCCGTATATTTATCATAAAATTGCCCCTAAAAGAGTCGTCCTTTAAACAGGAGTGGATAGCAAAAGCAAAGCTAATCAGGTGTCCGGCCCCCCTCCCCGAGACCACGCCGGGTCCCGTGCTAGTCAGGATATTGGAGGTTATGCCTTCAAAGGGAAGCGAGGGAGGGGATAAGGAAGCTACAGCCTCCTCAAAGGAGGTTGTCCGGAAGGGAGGAATCGAAAATTCCTCTCCTCAGGGGAAGAAGAGGACCGCCTCTGAAGACCCAGAGACCATGGCCTTAAAGCGAGGGAAGAAATCTTTGCCAGAGGGTCCTGTGATGGGGGATACTTCGGCCGAATTATGCCCTCAAGGGGATCAGCCCTCCACTGAGCCGTAAGTAGAGAGGAGTTTTCTTTTTAAGAAACGAGAGAATTCCCTGCTTTATATCTGAGAAAAGTAATAGAAAATTTATCTTGTAGCTCGGACCTTAGCCCTTCTCAGTAGAGCTCTTCTTCGGGGGATCTTCTTTCGGAGATGATGGAGAGCGGAACGCCTCCCCCTGCCGTACCGCCTTGCGAGGTGGGCGGCCCTGAGGTATCATCGCAGAGGGTTTCTCTGAATCCGGTGGGGCCGGAAGGTAGTCATATGGCCCCCCAAAGCCCTCCGCGTCCGGCCTTCGAAAAGGGCCATCGGACGAGTCCGGCATCGTCTGGTGCGCGGTCGGAGGAGCTGAAGGATCTGCTAGGGCGAGCATCTATCTCAGAGGAGCACCATGCATTGATGGGTATGGTGATTGAGAGGATTTCATCCGCGGAGAGCGGATTGCACGAGGCCGTCAGGATTTTACTGACAGGTTTTGAGGTATGCGAAATAATGTACCCTTATTGGACAGTTGCGCATAAATAAGATGCGCCCTGTGTAGATAGTAGCCCCTGAGACTCTGTGTTGTCAAAAGTGACGGCGCACAGAGGATCATAATCCCAGGTCTAATATGTCGCCTTTATACGTAGGTGGCGAAGTGTCCGGTGGCCAGCCGGACTGGTGGATTTGCCGAGCTAAAGCGGCAACTTGACGTGGCAGATGCCGACATCGCGCTTGTCAACAAGTGGCTTGACGAGGCACAAGGTATGTAATTCCTTCGGAGGCGCCTGGTAAGAGGAGCTTTATGCCAGTATCTTACAATGTGTGCACTTGATGCAGATGGTGTTGCTGCCATGGAGAATCTTCGGGCGGAACTTGCCCGAGCCAAGGAGCAAGCCAAGAAAAGTGATGCGGCTGCCGGAAAGGCAATTGAAGAGCTGAAAGCCGAACAGGCTGCTCACTGCCGAAGCAAGAAGGAAATGGCCGAGATGGCCGTGACGCTGAAGAACGCTGCTGACCGTTGCAAGCTTCTTGAAAAAGAAGATCGGGCGGAACAGACGGACCTGAAGAAGGCCGTTGCCGATGCCAAGGATGCTCGCTCTGCGATGAGAGCTATGAAGGAGGAGTTGCGTCAGGCCCGAGAGATCGTGGCTGGAAAGCCCTTTATGCTGCGGAGGAAGTTCTGTGATCCTAAACATGCTCCGTTAGACCAGATGTGGAGTACGGCGGACACCTATCTAGATTTAGCAGCGAGTGCCGCAGATGCGGCCGAACACTTCCGAGATCAAGAAGATCGCAAAGTGGAAAAGCTCTTCTGGTCGCAGTTCCACAATCCAGAGTGTCCACTGTCATTAGCTGATCGTTTGGCCGAATGGGCCGAGCTAAATAGGTTGTCCGGACTCGCCATGAAGTATGTCATGAGTCATCTGTGGCCAGAGAGGCCAGAGCCGAAAAGTTATTTCAACTTGGTGCAACAGTTCCTTGGTGCGGCGCCGCATATCAATGCGATGAAGAGGTCAGCATGCATAGAGGGTGCGCGGATGGCTCTTGCCCGTGTCAGGACATACTGGGCGGAAATGGAAGCCACCGTTGTTGCATCCCCAGACTCGGATGGAAGCCGAGTACCTGCCGAGCGCTATTTTCAGGAAGTTTTGCAAGGCGCTCATTTAATAGAGATGAAGTGCTCGAAGGATACTATATTCGAATAACATGTATTATTGTAAAACAATATTTTGATAAACTCTAGAAGCTTTTTATACTTGTGTCTGCAAGTATTATAATACCTCCTGTGCGGCCGTTTAACATATACGTATATATAATCTGAAAGATGGCAGTCATCGGCTTCAGCCCCCACGCACATAATGCGGGGGTGTTCGCAGAAGGCACATTTTCACACTTGATCCAACGTCTTGGTCCTACAAAGGAGGTGATAGCGCAGCGAACTAGGCAATCAGACTATGATGCTTTATCACTTTCACTTAGCCATAGGAGTTTGACATTGAGGCTACTTATATAGCCCCTGGTGGCGCCTGCGCTCGACCGAACTCGGGGCGCGTATGTGCCTGGCCGGGAAACGGCCCTTCGTTAATGCGGAGGAATCCTAAAGATTCCAGTAAGTCATCGAGTGGTTGACCAGTCTCACGCTATATCATGACAGTCAGTTTTCGGCTTTCTCTACTGAGGTGCTCGCCTGGCCGAACCGCGGCACAATCGCAGTAGTTCTCCTGGTGCCGCCTTAGCCGATAGAGCAGAACGTAAGGCAGCAAAACACAAGAGCTGGGCAAACCAAACATTTGACCAAAGACATGATTCGGAGCTGATGCATATAAGGCCAAACTCGCGACGTCGAGCACTCCCTAAGGTATTCGGTCTTTATGAGGGCGGGCGGGATAACGCCCTTAGTAATAAGCCCCTAGTGTCCAGGTACGCGCAAAACTCTGACGTGGCCACATGCCAAAATGCCAGCCTCCTCCTTGGTTATACCAAGAAACCAGGGGATGTGTATCAACAAGAGACAGTAAAAAAGGTTTATGCAGGGTCTTAATCTGAAAAGAATCCTTGGAACGGGTCCCTGCTGCACGTCTGCGCCTGTGTCTCCGTTGTGCCGTATCCTGGACGGGCGTAGCACGGTGTTCATCTGTAAAAGAGAGGAACTTAGTTAAAGAAAGATCATGCCGAACATGAGTTATACTAAATAAACAAAGTATAAATCGAAATGGGTAAAATTGAGCTTTATTGTCTCTTGTTTTATATGCGCGGAGCCCCTAGTACAGGGGTATACGGCTATTAAGCCTTTATCAATTGTATGTTTATGCCGGACTCGTCTAGCCATGTCCGTGGTCTTGACGACCTGTTTAGATGCTTTGGCTGGTGAAGCCACTTTATTGTGGGGCTGTCAAGGCAGCCGCACTGTTTTTCGCGCGGGAGGAACACTCAATGTTTCCCTTTAATGAGATGATGCCTCGTGGACCGGGCATCTTAAGCGTAAGAGATGCATAATGCAGTATTGCGTTAAAGCGGGCGAAAGCTTCGTGTCCCAGTAGTGCTTGATAGCTACTTGAGAATGGGGCGATGTGGAAAGTTAGCTGTTCGCGGCGAAAGTTATCGGGGGAGCCGAACATAACTTCTAGCCGGAGAGAACCCATGCAACGGGCATCCAGGCCTAGCGTTGCCCCTTGAAAGGAGGTTTTGCTATGGCAAATTTTTGTTGGGTCTATCCCCATGTTGGTATAACAGGTTTAGACCACTGTCGTTGTCCATCAGGACATTTGTAAAATGGAGTCCGCCCATTATTGGATCTAATACCAAGGCAGTCCAGCCTGCGTTCCGGATACTTCTAGAGTAATCCTGATGGTCGAAGGTGATCGGTTTTAACAACCATTGGCGGGACTCCTTTGGGATAGGCCGTATGGCGCATATCTCTGGCTGCGCCGTTCTGTTCATCACGTGAAGTAAGTGTACTGTTTTGACTTCTTGTGGGAAATCCTTTTGTTTTCTGGTGCTCTACTTGTGGGGTTCGTCATCGTCCTCACTTGGTGTGTCGAGCCCCTTGTGTTCGGCGTTGAGTTTGCCGGCTTGCTTGAAAACCCAACAATCTCTGTGGGTATGGTTCGCAGGCTTCCCGGGAGTACTGTGTATTTGACATATCTTGTCCAAGATTTTGTTTAAGTTGGATAGCTCGTCCCTGTTATCCTTGAGGGGCGGCTTTCTCTGATTCTGCCGCGAGCTTTTGAATCCGGTGTTGACTGTCGTGCTCTTTGGGCTGTTTCCCTTATTCTCGCGCTGGTCCTTGCTGCGTCGGGGTTTTCCATTTCCATCCCTAACTTCGGATGTACTTGGGTCGTTGGTGCTACATCTTGCCAACCAGCTGTCCTCTCCTGCACAAAAGCGGGTCATGAGGCTTGTTAATGCGGCCATTGTTCTTGGCTTTTCTTGGCCGAGGTGTCTGGCGAGCCATTCGTCTCGAACGTTGTGCTTAAAAGCTGCTAGGGCTTCGGCGTCCGGACAGTCGACTATCTGATTCTTTTTAGTAATAAATATGTTCCAGAATTTCTGGGCTGACTCTTCGGGCTGTTGAGTTATGTGACTGAGATTGTCTGCATCCGGAGGGCGGACATAGGTCCCTTGAAAATTTGCCCGGAAAGCATCCTCAAGCTCTTCCCAACTTCCAATGGTGTTTTCGGGAAGGCTTTTGAGCCAATGCCGGGCTGGCCCTTTAAGCTTGAGGGGTAAGTATTTTAAGGCGTGGAGGTCATCTCCTCTGGCCATGTGTATGTGGAGGATATAATCCTCGATCCAGACCCCAGGGTCTGTTGTTCCGTCGTACGCCTCTATGTTTACGGGCTTGAATCCCGCTGGAAATTCATGGTCCAGCACCTCATCGGTGAAACATAGGGGGTGTGCGGCACCCCTGTATTTGGGTGTGTCATGATGTTCGGATATTTGTTGTGTTGCATTGCTTACTAGAGCTTGCTTTCTTGGCCCGTATATAGATCTGGTTGGGCCATCTTTTTGATGCGGATCCTTTGGTGGATCGTGTGCCGGCTTGTGTGCGGCGCCGCTTGCTGCTCCATGCTGGCCATGCGGTCGTCCATCCGACCGGATGGCTTTCCTATTTTTTGACTGCAGGGGCTCTAAGGCCTCCTCGTCAAATTCAGGCAGTAGCTTTCGCTTTGGATAGCTTTTTGTGCAGCGACTGCCGGCATATTTGTTTGCGGTGTTGCGTACTTTGCTCCATCTGATTCTGAGTGCATCTTCCGCAGTTTTGAGCTTCCACTTCTGCTTTTTCAGGCTATGCGCAGTGGCGACGAGCCTTTTGTGGAGGTTCTTCTACTCCATGAGTTTATCCGGCGTAAGGTCGTCCAGACTGTTGTTTTCGCCGGGGACGGGGTGTTCGGTTTGTTTATCCAAGTTGCCCTGTTCGGACGCTTGCTCGAAGGCATGTTCGTCGTCCGCCGGCTCGTCCTGCTCTATGGCTGGGTCTGTATGGCTGATGTCTCTGTCGAGGTGGGGCTTGGAGCGGCGCTTACGTCGCCGCTTTGATTGCTTTTCGAGTGAACTATCCCTCGTTGCATCCCTGTGTTCCTCGTCGTTGCTTCCTTTGGGTGTGTCCACCATGTATACATCATGAGATGAGGTGGCTGTCCAGTGCCTTATAGGCGTTGGTTCATGTTCATCTCCTACATCGTCGTCCATACCGTCGATGTCTTTGGAGTCAAAGTCGAGCACGTCGTTTAAATTATCGACAGTGGCTACGAAGTGGGTGGTGGGTGGGCTTTGAATTTCTTCATCATCCGCATCCCAACCTTGTTGACCATAGTCCGTCCAGGGCTCTCCTAATAAAGAGAGAGACTTTAGTGAATTCAGAATATCGCCGAAGGGCGAGTGTTGAAAGATGTCCGTGGCGGTGCACTCCATGATCGGCGCCCAATCGGGTTCGATCAGTCGGGGTGCGGAGGGCTCGGAGTCTGGAGAGGACTCCGGCTCCTTGGAGTCACGGGCTTCGCAGAGAATAGGGCTGGTGTTCGGCTCGATCGCCTTAGAGATTGCAGCCCCCGAGGTGGTGTCTAACCACCCATCCTCGATTGGTGTGATCGGCTCTGAGCTAGGGGTCGGAGCGGACACGGGTGCGGCCTCCAGGGCACTGTTCAGCGGCAGAGCTAAATCATGCACATCGTGACTGTGCGGCGCGCTCGGCTGTGGCTTGAATCCGTCGAAGATCAAATCTCCGCGGACGTCGGCCGTGTAGTTCAAACTTCCAAATCTGACCTGATGGCCAGGGGCGTAGCTTTCGATCTGCTCCAGATGACCAAGTGAATTGGCCCGCAGTGCAAAGCCGCCAAATACGAAGATCTATCCGGGGAGAAAAGTCTCACCCTGGATCGCATCGCTGTTGATGATTGGAGAAGCCATCGGGCCTAAAAGTGACGACACAGAGGAACTCCAAATGAAAGCACCAATGTCGGTGTCAAAACCGGCGGATCTCGGGTAGGGGGTCCCGAACTGTGCGTCTAGGCCGGATGGTAACAGGAGGCAGGGGACACGATGTTTTACCCAGGTTCGGGCCCTCTTGATGGAGGTAAAACCCTAGGTCCTGCTTGATTAATATTGATGATATGGGTAGTACAAGAGTAGATCTACCACGAGATCAAGGAGGCTAAACCCTAGAAGCTAGCCTATGGTATGATTGTCCTTTTTTCTACGGACTAAAACTCTCCGGTTTATATAGACACGGGAGAGGGCTAGGGTTACACAGAGTCGGTTACAATGGTAGGAGATCTACATATCCGTATCGCCAAGCTTGCCTTCCACGCCAAGGAAAGTCCCTTCTGGACACGGGACGAAGTCTTCAATCTTGTATCTTCATAGTCTAGGAGTCCGGCCGAAGGTATAGTCTGGCTATCCGGACACCCCCTAATCCAGGACTCCCTCAATCGGGGTCCTGACAGCTTTGGTATCAGAGCCTGACTGCCTGT
The DNA here is from genome assembly GCF_002162155.2 of Triticum dicoccoides. Taxonomy (NCBI): domain Eukaryota; kingdom Viridiplantae; phylum Streptophyta; class Magnoliopsida; order Poales; family Poaceae; genus Triticum; species Triticum dicoccoides. The sequence continues at coordinate 264,675,180 of NC_041380.1, forward strand.
AGGATTACCAAGCCAAACTAGTCGAAGTCGAGTCTAGAAATGCTTTAGTTATGTAAGGGAATTGATTGTGGAAGGGAACGTAAGGCTCTTTTTACTCCTTTACCCTATGCCCTTCTGATCTGAGTCAACCTCTTATTTTCTACGGGGATTAAGAACTAGGCCTTCTCATCTATCTATCAGGATGATGTGTTACTAATCCATAGACTTATAGAATTGATAGTTTCAAGCCTCAGTTCCGTTCCTACTACTTCCGTATGTTGACAGTTGATCTCGGAACCTTGATATTGTGTTGTTGAGTGGTTATGCCACCATTTTGCAGGATGTCTCAAATATTTTTGAGCATTTATAGCCGTATGCTGTCCGAGTCATCCCAGGTTTCTAAGTAGTCTGATGCATTTGCAAACCCCTTCCTCCTGTTCCTGATGTCCATTTGGGCTAGATTAATCACACTAATCGGTGAGTTGAGGTACTCTGTTGCCTCGACATATATGTTGGAGCTATTATTATGACCCTAGGTGTTTTAGGGAGTCACCTAGTAATCTAGCCATGTTTTGTGTTCCGGTGTGATGATTCTGGCCACCATTCTCGAAAGCATCCCGTGATGCCATTTAGTAGTAGGTATTCTATTCCTAGGTTCTTGAACCCGAGATTCACCCTACTTACCTCCTGTTGATAGTGTTTGCTCATTCTAGCAACCTTGCGACAGTCCTCGAGGTCCGTGGTATTTCTTTCTTCCAAATACCATGACCCATTAAGGCAGAAGTTCTTTGAACCAAAATATCACAATCAGAGTACTCTTGAGGAGTTCTCCATTCATAATTGTGATTCTGCCAGTCCTACCTTCCTGCATGGGTTATCTGGAAGAAACATGTTGAACTTGGTTCGACATATTAATCTATGCATCCACAACTCAGAAAGATATACGTCCTCTTGAGTTGTCCCTCTTCATTTGTATTCCGACCATCGCATATCAATTGATAGTCAGGAGTAATTGTGCATCCATGTTATCGATGCTTATTATTCTTGTGGTCCGTTAGGCCATTCTATTTCAGAATGACTAGGAGAAACAAACTCCAGTACCTCATCCATATCCAGGCTTGGGTCAAAGTAGTTGAGTTCTGCAGATCAAATGCCAATCCAGCTTTTGCTCTGTTCTATCCTGGAGTATTACCCCCTTTATGTCAGGATTGTCATGAGAATTGCACCATCTCTTATACATTCTTGACGCAGTGATACTTCTTGCCATCATTTTTCATTCATCGGTTTCCATGTTGTTGTAACTGGAATGCTGACAAGTGAATCGTGATGTGTGAAATCAATACTCCGAGCAACTCGTTGCTTGGTAGTAAATGGACAATATTCTCATTCTTAGTGTGTTGGTTATTGAACTACCATTCTAAGATTAATCTTGCTACCTAGTCCATATTTCCTGGTGCACTCTTCGATCAATGAGTTAGGATTACTCAATCCCTTGCTTATTTGTTCATATCGTCTTGCTCTGATAAGCAAGATTGTTCTCGAGCTTAGTAACATATCGGTGGTTCGTGATGTTCTGAATATCTTCTCGGAAGTATTACCAGGTTGTCACCTGACCTCTATGTTGAGTTCGTGATCATGTCGGTTTTCCTCCAAACCACCCATTCTCCAAGATTCTGTGTTGGATACCCTGAACTAGTCGCTCGAGCTAAACAACAACTTGCAGGGTTGGAAGATAAAAGCTTAATCCACTTAGTTCATTCCAAAGGGATATCCTTGTGTTTGTGTGTTAGTTGAAGAAAGATGATATCTTCATCGATTGTTCCTCATGATCGGTTGTTGGATTTGTTGTCTTGTTAGAACTTTGATTTGAGTGTGGGCTATCCTCAAATCAAATCAGTACCAACGATATTCGTAATGTTATCTTACTCTTGGTTGACTCCTCGAGCATACACCATTACATCTTTTTGTCTGACCAATACTATCACATTGTTCACATAATGGTGGAAGTCCAGTGATATGGAAATTCCGATGAGTTGCTATTGAGCCCATCAGCAGCATTTTGTCTCCTCCATGATTTGTGTTGAACATCCAGCTAGTGTTGGAAACTTGTGTAAGCATTTTCTTCATGCCCCGTTCATGAAGTATATGTTTGGATGAAAGAAGTTACTTCCTTTGATTCACGTGCATTTGATGTAAGTTGCCGTCGTGAATTCGAGAAAGTTGGTTTTGCTTCCTCTGGAATCATCCCAAGTCAGTCATGCATGTGCAAAGTATTCTATGGTCTGATAGACTGATCATCTTCATTCTATACGCATCCCTAGCACACCAAGCCACTGATTGATTTGTTCAAGATAAAGGAGTCTGTTCTAAAGTGTTAATCCTTTAGACTTCCGCGCGGAGACTTCAATATCATTAATTATGGTTCTCAACCAGAACTCGGTAGTGTTTTTGTTGTAAGACTACTACGTGGTCATGCTTGTCTGGGACGGTGTGTTCACATGTATGTAGCAGAACCGGCTCATGTTTGGGAGCTTACTACCATAGTTAATTCCCCTAGAATCTCGCAACATCATCTCGTCGACTTGTGTTGCAACCTTTCCTTCCCCAGACATGCCACCTAAAGTATCCTATTACCAACCAGATCTGAATCTCAGGCAGATATGATGGTTGAAACATTCCCAGCATTTGCATGTTGTCCCCAGCTTGCACCGCCATTGTACCAAATTTCCATGGGCTGCACTTCTCAGTAATTGTTGTTCAGGATCATCTTCAAAAGTGGTCCTACCATGGGTCTCATCCATTTCCGATGATGGCCAAAATCATCCATTGTGTTGTCTTCAACAAGATAGTCCACATCATCCATTCTAGTTCGGGTATGCCATCCCTTCGTACTCCGCCAAACGATTGTTGCGGTTTGCCTTAGGCTGGTATAAAGAGTGTCAATGATCTCTGAATCAAAAGTAATTCTTTTTGCCACTTAAGGGAATATTTCTGCGAGTCACCTTCCTTAAGGTGTCTCGTTGTGGTATCATGGCAACCCAACTCCTCGCTACGTTGACACCGTTCACCACCCTCCTAGGTGTGGGAATTCCGCTACTTATTTAAACCTTGTCATATGCTCATTTCCATCATTCTTGATGTGTGTATCGTGTCTCATCTTGACAGATGTCGCTATGTCTCGTTCTATGAGTTGATCGTCGGTTGCTCGATCTTCAAGAAGATCGATTCTTCGAGAGTTTCCTTTCTTTCCGTTATCGTGTTGGATGGAGTTCTCAGAGCAAGACATCGAGACAAAGATGGTGGTCGTGTCAACGTTCTTATGAAGTGCAACCTGGATCGTGAAGACCGTGTTAGTTTGTGCCCCCTTTGTCTTCTTACCTCACGTCTTGAATCTCGGGACGAGATTCTTGTTTAGTGGGGGTGAGTTGTCACAGCCCTAGAATTGTTTGCAATTAGTGGCACAAGCATCCATGCATCTTGTCTAAATTATTTCTTTAATTTGAATGGGGATTGCCTAAACCCCTAGCATCAAAGGAATTCACTAGGTTCACCTAAAATATTTTCAGTAAATCCAAATGGCTTTCAAAAATGTTCATCATTTATGGAAAATGTTGTAAACAGTAACTAGAGGTGATGCACATTTTTCCATGTCATATTTGGGCTCTGAACTAAATCTTATGATATTTGCAATTGGGCAATTAATTGCTATATAATATCTTAAATGCTCAATTAATTCTGAACTTAAGTGAGGGCTGTTGGGAATATTCCAACAAGAGCCCACAATTATTTTCAGGGTTTTTAGAAACGTTCTGGTATTTTTAATAAAGCCCAGAACTTACAGAGAAATAGAAAAACATTAACAAAGAGAGAGAGAGAGAGAGAGAGATATTACCTGGCGCTTACCTGGCCGGCCTGGCACTGTAGCAGCCCACCAGGCCCATCTGCCAGTCGTCCTCCACCTCGCGCCAGAAGGACGTGAGGCGTGTGATCGCCGCACGCCGGCACGCGCCCGTGCCACCTCTTGCTTCATGTCGCTTCCCCCTTGTCGCCCTGGACCTCCCTCGCGATGCCACGCACCCCTCTGGCCCTCTCTCACTCTCCCCGTGCTCCTTTCCCTCCTCTGGCTCTCTCCCTCGCACCACCCGAACGCGCCGCCGCCACCGACGTGCACCACCGCGGCCACCGCCTCCCCCTCGCTTCCCTGACTGGCTCAAGAGCTCCGCCTCGTCCCCCTCTTCCTCCTCACCAAGATGTAAGGCGCCGGAAGCCCCTGGACGCCGCCAGCTCCGCCGTTCCCTTCCTCGGCCACCAAGGACCGCCGGGGACGATTTGCCGCCTCCCGAGCTTCCCCGAGCACACTGGACATCCCTACAACACCGTTGTGAGCCCCCGAGCGTTTTCCCCCTCTCCCTGCGCTCGTCCGCGTCCTCTAACCACCATGGCCATCGGAGCCGATAGCTCCTTGCCGCCGACCATGTCGCCACCGTGGCCACAGCCGTGCAAGCTTGCACCCGAGCTCACCACTGCACTCAGTACATCCCCATGAGTTGAACGCGGCCACCCCCACATCCTGTTGTGCAACCTAGCATGATTTCCGCCGAGGCCCGAACTCCGGCCGCTGCGGACGTGCTCGCCGCCATTGTTCCCGGCCACCCCAGCACCAACCACCACCACCGTTGGATGCGCCACATCGCCAGCTACCCGTAGCACCCACCCGCGCATCGAACCGTGGCCGGAGCAGAATTTCCGACGCTCTCCGTCGGCTCGGCCTCGCCGGCGACTCAACGCCGGCAGGGGTTGACCCCTGTTTGACCTCCCCTACGTCCTGACGTGTGGGCCTAGGCCCCTGTTTAATTAGTGTTAGGTGATTAGTGTTAATTAACTTAGTTAACTAGATGAGCCGCTGACATGTGGGCCCAGCCCTAAATTAGTTTAGTTAATCACCTGCTTAGCACTAACAGGCACTGTTAGTTAGATGTGACACTGACACGCGGGTCCCACAGGTCAGATTTGACCTGGACCGGGCCTGTTGACCTGCTGAGGTCAGCGTGACCTAGTGCTGACGCATTAAACCATTTTCTGTAATTCAAATAAATCTAAATGGTTTATTTATTTCAGAAAATGTTATAAACTTCTAAAAATCATATAAAATCAACCGTAACTCCAAATGAAACAAATTATATATGAAAAATGATCAGAAAAATCCAATCTATCCATCTGTACTGGTTTCATGCATGTTAGAGCAACCTAACCTGGATGTTTAGATGAAACATGATAATGCACTTATATGAGTTCATAGTTTAGGCTTGTATTTTAATCTTTGATTCAAATAATCTCAAACCACCCTGGTTTTAGTTGCATTAGCTCAAAACACATCATATTGACATGTCATGATCATGCATCATATTGTGCATTGCATTGATTGTATTCTTTCTGTGTTTGCCGGTGATTGTTCCCCCTCGGTAGACGTATGTTTCGACGATGTGATCAATGACACCGATGAAGAGCTATATCATCTTCGGAAGTGCCAGGCAAGCAAAACCCCTTGTTCATTCCGATACAATCCCACTCTCTCGCTCCTGCTCTCTTTTAATGCATTAGGACAACAATGATTCATCTATTACTTGCTGCGGTAGTTGAACCCCTTTCCTCTCCATGACCTGTCATTGCCACAGTAAATAGATGAAACCCACTAGCATGAGTAGGAGTTGTTTGAGCCCTGATGTGCCTACTCATTCATGCTTGTTTATCATGCCTGCTACTGCTTAGAGTTGAGTCAGGTCTAATTCATCGGGGATGAATTGGAATGGCGATGAACATGTCCTACTATGTGTGAGCTAAGTGTGTGATCACGATTTGGTAAAGGTAGCGGTGAGAGGCCATGTAGGAGTACATGGTGGGTTGTCTCATTGAAACCGTCCTCAGGAACTGAGTTCTGTGTTTGTGATCCATGAACAGCTACTACCACTCATTGGGATCCTTAATTGACCCTCTCGACTTATTAACTGCCCTAGTCCTCTGTCCAGGAGTTGCAACTAGTTTCTGGTGTTCATAGGATATGTGTTGGCAGCCATGCGTAGCGCTGACCCTAGGGGTGGGCTATGATGCGGTAGATACACCGTGGCACGGTGTACCGGGCGCCCGTTTGGTGTCTCGGGAACCCTGCACACATCGTTTGGGGCTGTGAGCGAAACTCTGGCCGGATCTCCTCGCGGATGGAACCCGAATAGGCGATAAACCTGGACTAGAGACTTGTGCGGTTAGTCAAGTCGTGGCCGACACCCTCGCCTGGCTTCCGCTTGAAGGTTGCCGAGATACATGACGTGTATATGGTGATAAGTGGTGGGAGCGTGTGTGAAGAGGTACACCCCTGCAGGGTTATCATTATCTATTCGAATAGCTGGATTCCTCGGATATGGAAACTTGGACCCCTTGCATAGTTCATAGACAAGTGAAAGTGGATACTCTAAAATGCGCAAGATAAGCGTGAGTGCTATGGATGGCGTTCTCGTAGGGAGACGGGAGCGGATCCATAGTGGGGTATTGATATGGTGAATATGTGGACTCGTGTGCGCCACCTCAAAAGAGTTGCTTGCAGTCGTAGTTCAGGTTAGCCACTGCTTCAGAACTCTTGTATTCCACCGAATAAGAATAGTCAAAGCTGGCTTGCTGCAGTTAAACTCCACCACCCCCCTTTGTTGATACCGATGCATATGTAGTTAGTTCTGATGTAAGTCTTGCTGGGTACATGTGTACTCACGTTTGCCTATTCTATGTTTTGCAGAGAGATGTTGGTCTCGCTAGTAGTTCCGTGTGGACTTCGATGTTTAGCTTGATACCTCAGCTACGATCTTGTGCCCTCGGCAGGATCTGGTAGATAGTCAGGCTTATTAGCCTTTTTCATTTGTAGATGTTTGTACTCAGACATGTTAAGCTTCCGCATGTGCTTTGATTTGTATGCTATGATTGTTGGGTCATGAGACCCATGTTTGTAATTTCTCGCTCCTCGGAGCCTAATGAATAAATACTTGAGTCGTAGAGTTATGTTGTGATGCCATGTTGTATTTACACATATCGAGCATATTGTGTGTATGATTGAAATGCTTGGTATGTGTGGGATCCGACAATCTAGTTGTTTATCCTTGGCAGCCTCTCTTATGGAGAAATGTAGTCTAGTGCTTCCATGAGCCATAGTAGTCCGCTACAGCCCGGTTCACCGGAGTCCTGCTAGCCCAACACTACTGCTCAGGACACTTGACTGGCCGGCATGTGTTTCACTTTGTTCCTGTGTCTGTCCCTTCGGGGAAATGTCATGCGGTGACATCCGGAGTCCTGCCTAGCCTGCTACAGCCCGGGTTCCCGGAGTCCTGTTAGCCCAGTGCTACAGCCCAGATTCACACGCTGCTGACCGACATGCTCGATGTGATTCATGTATGCATGTCCCCATAGGTTGATGCCGCTTTGGGTTCACGACTAGCCATGTCGGCCCGAATTCTCTGTCATATGGATGCTAGCGACATTATCATATATGTGAGCCAAAAGGCGCAAACGGTCCCGGGCCAGGTAAGGTGGCACCCATGGGAATACCGTGCATGAGGCCGCAAAGTGATATGAAGTGTTACATGCTAGATTGGTGTGACTTAGGATCGGGGTCCTGACACGGAACGGGTCTAGATTGGTTTTCGGTGGCTACGGAGCCCTGCAGCGGTGGAACTTCTGATCTAGGTTAACCCCGAGGGGTTTAGGAATATTTGGGAATTTATAGTGCAAAGAAGGGGTGCGAGAGGCCACTGAGGTGGGCACAACCCACCTGGGCACGCCCTGGTGGGTTGTGCCCCCCTCGGGGCACCCCCCAGTTGTAGCTCTGGCCCATCGGGAGTCTTCCGGCCCATAAAAAATCCACAAAAAGTTTTGCGGTGTTTGGACTCCGTTTGATATTGATTTTCTGCGATGTAAAAAAAGCAAAAAACAGCAACTGGCACTGGGCACTGGGTCAATAGTTTAGTCCCAAAAAATGATATAAAGTTGCTATAAAATGATTGTAAAACATCCAAGAATGATAATATATTGTCAGGAATACTTCATAAATTATAGATACGTTGGAGACATATCAATAACATGTGACAATTCTTTGCGGAATCAATTCATTTTTATCATTAGGAACAACGGTAACACCTCCCTTCTTAGGGACACAATGAACATGACTTACCCATCTACTATCAGCAACAAGATAAATTATACCTACTTCCAGAAGCTTTAGTATTTCATTTCTTACCACTTCTTTCATTTTTGGATTCAACCATCGCTGGTGATCAACAACAGGTTTAGCATCAGGTTCCATATTAATTTTGTGCTGACATAGAGTGGGACTAATGCCCTTAAGATCATCCAGAGTATATCCAATAGCTGGATGGTGCTTCTTCAGAGTTTTCAATAATTTCTTTTCTTCATGCTCTGAAAGGTTAGCACTAATAATAACATGATATATCTTTTTCTCATCAAGATAAGCATATTTCAGAGTATGGGGTAATTGTTTAAGATCGAACACAGGATCACTCTTGGGTGGTAGAGGATCTCCAAGAGTTTCAACAGGTAATTTGTGTTTCAAAACATGCATATGTTTAAAGAAAATCTCATCTAATTCCTTTCTTTCATTCATAAACATATCATTTTCATGGTATAGCAAATATTGTTCTAAAGGGTCAGTAGGAGGCACAACAATAGAAGCAAGACCTATAATTTCATCTTTACTAGGCAATTCCTTATCATGGGGTTGTCTACGAAATTTGGAGAAATTAAACTCATGAGACACATCCCCAAAACTTACAGTAACAATTTCTTTCTCACAATCTATTTTGGCATTAACAGTGTTCAAGAAAGGCCTATCAAATATAATGGGACAAAAATCATCTTGTGGGGAACCAAGAACTAGAAAATTAGTAGGGTATTTTATTTTCCCACATAAGAATTCAACATCTCTAACAATCCCAATTGGTGATATGGTATCTCTATTAGCAAGCTCAATAGTGGCATCAATATCTTCTATTTCAGTAGATGCAATATCACTCATAATTTCTTGATATAAAGTAAGGGGAATTGCACTCACACTAGCACACAAATCACATGAACCATGATAACAATGATCTCCAATTTTGACAGAAACAATAGTCATGCCAACAACAAGTCTATGTTTATCTTTATTATCGGGTCTAGCAGTTCTAGCAGCTTCATCATATAAATAAATAACATGCCCATCAATATTATCGACCAAGAGATCTTTAACCATAGCAATACTAGGTTCAAATTTAATTTGTTCGGGGGGGGGGGTGTAGGTGTTCTATTACAACTCTTACGAACCATAGCTGAAGCTTTAGCATGTTCCTTTATCCTAACCGGGAAAGGTGGTTTCTCAATATAAGCAGTAGGAACAATAGGATCGACATTATAAGTAATAGTTTCCTCTACAGCTTTAATAGGTTCTACTATTTTTACTTAAATGGGAAGATGATATTTAAACCACTTCTCCCTAGGGAGATCAACATGAGTAGCAAATGTTTCATAGAAAGAAGCTACTATCTCTGAGTCAAGTCCGTATTTAGTGCTAAATTCACGAAAGGCATCGGTATCCATAAAAGATTTAACACAATCAAACTTAAGGTTTATACTTGACTCCTTACCTTTGTCGAGTTCCCAATTTTCAGAGTTGCGTTTAATTCTTTCAAATAAATCCCATTTGAATTCAAAAGTCTTCTTCATAAAAGAACCAGTACAAGAAGTATCGAGCATGGATTGATCATTACGAGAAAGCCAAGCATAAAAGTTCTGAATAATAATTTATCTTGAGAGCCCATGATTGGGGCATGAATATAACATCGACTTAAGACTCCCCCAAGCTTGAGCGATACTTTCTCCTTCACGAGGCCAAAAATTATTGCTACCTCTTGAGCATGCGTTGGTTTTTCCCTTGAATAGGAAAGGGTGATGCAGCAAAGTAGCATAAGTATTTCCCTCGGTTTTTGAGAACTAAGGTATCAAACCAGTAGGAGATTACACGCAAATCGCCTAGTACCTGCACAAACAAATAAGAACCTTGCAACCAATGCAATAAAGGGGTTGTCAATCCCTTCACGGCCACTTGCAAAAGTGAGATCTGATAAAGATAATAAGATAAATATTTTTGGTATTTTTTTATAGATTGGAAAGTAAAGATTCCAAAATATACGGCAACAGAAATGGCTTGTTGACGGGAAAACAATATGATGTAAAGTAGACCCGGGGGCCATAGGTTTCACTAGTAGATTCTCTCAAGATAGCATATCTTACAGTGGGTGAACAAATTACTGCCGAGCAATTGATAGAAAAGTGCATAGTTATGAGAATATCTAGGCATGATCATGAACATAGGCATCACGTCCGTGTCAAGTAGACCGAAATGATTCTGCATCTACTACTATTACTCCACACATCGACCGCTATCCAACATGCATCTAGAGTATTAAGTTCATAAGAACAGAGTAACGCATTAGGCAAGATGACATGATGTAGAGGGATAAACTCAAGCAATATGATATAAATCCCATCTTTTTATCCTCGATGGCAACAATACAATACGTGCCTTGCTGCCCCTGCTGTCACTGGGAAAGGACACCGCAAGATCGAACCCAAAGCTAGGCACTTCTCCCATTGCAAGAAAGATCAATCTAGTAGGCCAAACCAAACTGATAATTCGAAGAGACTTGCAAATATATCAAATCATGCATATAAGAATTAAGAGAAGAATCAAATATTGTTCATTGATAAACTTGATCATAAACCCACAATTCATCGGATCTCGGCAACACCACAAAAAAAGGATTACACCGAATAGATCTCCAAGGACATCGAGGAGAACTTTGTATTGAAGATCAAAGAGAGAGAAGAAGCCATCTAGCTAATAACTATGGACCCGACGGTATGCGGTAAACTACTCACACATCATCGGAGAGGCTATGGTGTTGATGTAGAAGCCCTCCGTGATCGAATCCCCCTTCGGCAAATCGCCAGAAAAGGTCCCCAGATGGGATCTCACGGGTATAGAAGGTTGCGGTGGTGGAAAAGTGGTTTCGTGGCTCTCCTGGATGTTTTCGGGGTATAAGAGTATATATATAGGCGAAAGAAGTAGGTCAGTGGAGCTATGAGGGGCCCATGAGGGTGGGGGCCGCGCCTACCCCCCTGGGCGCGCCCTCCTACCTCGTGGCCACCTTGTGGCTTCCTTAACCTCCACTCCAAGTCTCCTGGATTGCGTTTGTTCCAAAAAAATCCTTGCAAAGGTTTCATTCCGTTTGGATTCCGTTTGATATTTCTTTTCTGCGAAACACTGAAATAGGAAAAAAATAGCAATTTGGACTGGGCCTTCGGTTAATAGGTTAGTCCCAAAAATAATATAATAGTGGATACGTTGGAGACGTATCAAGCATCCCCAAGCTTAATTCCTGCTCGTCCTCGAGTAGGTAAATGATAAAAACAGAACTTTTGACGTGGAGTTCTACCTATCATAATTTCCAATGTAATTTTCTTTATTGTGGCATGAATATTCAGATCCAAAATATTCAAGACAAAAGTTTAATATTGACATAAAAATAATAGTACTTCATGCATGCTAACCAAGCAATTATGTCTTATCAAAATAACATAGCCAAAGAAAGCTCATCCCTACAAAATCATATAGTTTGGCCATGCTTCATTTTCGTCACACAAAATGCTCCCATCATGCACAACGCCGATGACAAGCCAAGCAATTGTTTCATACTTTAGCATTTTCAAACTCTTTCAATTTTCACGCAATATATGAGCGCGAGCCATGGACATAGCACTATGGGTGGAATAGAATATGATGATAGAGGTTGTGTGAGAAGACAAAAAGGGAGAAAGTCTCACATTGACGCGTCTAATCAATGGGCTATGGAGATGCCCATCAATTGATGTCAGTGCAAGGAGTAGGGATTGCCATGCAACGGATGCACTAGAGCTATAAATATATGAAAGCTCAACAAAAGAAACTAAGTGGGTGTGCATCCAACTTGCTTGCTCACGAAGACCTAGGGCATTTTGAGGAAGCCCATCATTGGAATATACAAGCCAAGTTCTATAATGAAAAATTCCCACTAGTAAATGAAAGTGACAAAATAGGAGACTCTCTATCATGAAGATCATGGTGCTACTTTGAAGCACAAGTGTGGAAAAAGGATAGTAACATTGCCCCTTCTCTCTTTTTCTCTCATTTTTATGGCCTTTTTTATGGTCTCTCTCTCTCTTTTTTGTTTCCTCACATGAGACAATGCTCTAATAATGAAGATCGTCACACTTTTATTTACTTACAACTCAAGAATTACAACTCGATACTTAGAACAAACTATGACTCTATATAAATCCTCCGGCGGTGTACCGGGATATGCGATGAATCAAGAGTGACATGTATGAAAGAATTATGAAGGTGGATTTGCCACAAATACAATGTCAACTACATGATCATGCAAAGCAATATGACAATGATGGAGCATGTCATAAGAAACGGAACGGTGGAAAGTTGCATGGCAATATATCTCGAAATGGCTATGGAAATGCCATAATAGGTAGGTATGGTGGCTATTTTGAGGGAGATATAAGGAGGTTTATGTGTGATAGAGCGTATCATATCACGGGGTTTGGATGCACTGGCGAAGTTTGCACCAACTCTCGAGTGAGAAAGGGAAATGCACGGTACCGAAGAGGCTAGCAATGATGGAAGGATGAGAGTGCGTATAGTCCATGGACTCAACATTAGTCATAAAGAACTCACATACTTATTGCAAAAATCTATAAGTCATAAAAACCAAGCACTACGCACATGCTCGTAGGGGGATAGATTGGTCGGAAAAGACCATCGCTCGTCCCCGGCCGCCACTCATAAGGAAAGCAATCAAAGAACACCTCATGCTTCAAATTTGTCACACAATGTTTACCATACGTGCATGATACGGGACTTCCCAACTTCAACACAAGTATTTCACAATTCCATGATTACTCAACTAGCACAACCCTAATATTACCACCTTCATATATTGAAACAATCATCAAGTATCAAACTTCTCATTGTATTCAATGCAATCTATATGAAAGTTTTTATTATACCCATCTTGGATGCCTATCATATTAGGACCAATTTCTTAGCGAAATCAAATTACCATGCTATTCTAAAAGACTCAAAATAATATAAGTGAAACATGAGAGATCAATAATTTCTATAAAATAAAACCACTACCGTGCTCTAAAAAGATATAAGTGAAGTACTAGAGCAAAATTATCTAGGTCAAAAGATATAAGTGAAGCACATAGAGTATTCTAATAAATCCTGATTCATGTGTGTCTCTCCAAAAGGTGTGTACAGCAAGGATGGTTGTGGTACTAAAAAGCAAAGACTCAAATCATACAAGACGCTCCAAGCAAAACACATATCATGTGGTGAATAAAAATATAGCCTCAAGTAAAGTTACCGATAGATGAAGACGAAAGAGGGGATGCCTTCCGGGGCATCCCCAAGCTTAGGCTCTTGCCACTCCTTGTTCCAAAATCCATGAAATCTTTACCCAAAACTTGAAAACTTCACAACACAAAACTCAACAGAAAATCTCATGAGCTCCGTTAGTATAAGAAAACAAACCACCACTTTAAGATATTGTAATGAACTCATTCTTTATTTATATTGGTGTTAAACCTACTGTATTCCAACTTCTCTATGGTTCATACCCCCCGATACTAGCCATAGATTCATCAAAATAAGCAAACAACACACAAAAAACAGAATCTGTCAAAAATAGAACAGTCTGTAGTAATATGTAGGTTTCGAATACTTCTGTAACTCCAAAAATCCTGAGAAGTTAGGACATCCTAAATAATTTGTATATTGATCTACTGCAGTTGGAATTGATATTTTATCGCTCTCTGGTAAAAATGAAAATTATTCTTGTGAGCGCAAACTTTCTGTTTTTTTCAGCAAAATCAAACAACAATCATCCAAGAAGATCATAAAGGCTTAACTTGGCACAAACACTAATTAAAACATAAAAAACACAATCATAACAGAGGATAGATGATTTATTTATTACTAAACAGGAACAAAAATCAAGGAATAATAATAAAATTGGGTTGCCTCCCAACAAGTGCTATCGTTTAATGCCCCTAGCTAGGCATAAAAACAAGAATAGATCTAGGTATTGTCATCTTTGGTATGAAATCCATATGTGGCTCTCATAATAGATTCATAAGGTAATTTAATTTTCTTTCTAGGAAAGTGTTCCATGCCTTTCCTCAATGGAAATTGGAATCTAATATTTCCTTCTTTCATATCAATAATTGCACCAATCGTTCTAAGAAAAGGTCTACCAAGAATAATAGGGCATGTAGGATTGCAATCTATATCAAGAACAATGAAATCTACAGGCACATAATTCCTATTTGCAACAATAAGAACATCATAAATTATTTCCATAGGTTTCTCAATGGCGGAATCTGCAAGATGCAAATTTAAAGAGCAATCATCAAATTCATGGAAACCTAACACATCACACAAAGTTTTTGGAATCGTGGAAACAATAGCACCCAAATCACATAAAGCATAGCATTCATGATCTTTAATATTTATTTTAATAGTAGGTTCCCGCTCATCATAAAGTTTCCTAGGGATAGAAACTTGCAACTCAAGTTTTTCTTCATAAGATTGCATTAAAGCATCAATGATATGTTTAGTAAAAGCTTTGTTTTTATCATAAGCATGAGGAGAATTTAACAGGGATTTCAACAAGGAAATACAATCTATCAAAGAGCAATTATCATAATTAAATTCCTAGAAATCCAAAATAGTGGGTTCATTGCTATGTAAAGTTTTGACCTCTTCAATCCCACTTTTACCAATTTTTGCATCAAGATCTAAAATCTCCGAATCATTGGGACGCCTTCTAACTAAAGTTAACTCATCTCCAGTCCCATCTTTATGAAGATTCATATTGGCAAACAAAGACTTAATAGGAGACACACCAATCACTTTTAGATCTTCATCTTTATTATCCTCTAGATCTTCCGGTTTAGCGGCCATCTTATTAACTAAGGTGGCTTGCTTATCCGAAATTTTGCCTACTAAATTTTCAAGATGGGCAAACTGAGATCTCAAACCATAAAATTCCTTAGACATATCATTAAGCTCTTTATTCATGTACTCCATAAAACCTTTCTGTTCTTTGAGCTCGTTTCTAAAGAAATTATTATGCTCAAATTGCAAAGACATAAAGCTTCTAACATTGTTTTCAATTTCTTCCAACCTTCTAAGGTGAGGATCAACGCTTTTAGGAAAGGCCATCAGGGCAAATAGGCACACAAGAGGCAAGCGAAAAGAAGCGAACGGAAAAAGGGCGAATAAAAGGGCAAGGGTGAAGTGGGGGAGAGGAAAACGAGAGGCGAATGGCAAATAATGTAATGCGAGGGATAAGAGTTTGTGATGGGTACTTGGTATGTCTTGACTTGGCGTAGATCTCCCCGACAATGGCGCCAGAAATCCTTCTTGCTACCTCTTGAGCCTGCATTGGTTTTCCCTTGCAGAGGAAAGGGTGATGCAGCAAAGTAGCGTAAGTATTTCCCTCAGTTTTTGAGAACCAAGGTATCAATCCAGTAGGAGACTACACACAAATCGCCTAGTACCTGCACAAACAAATAAGAACCTTGCAACCAACGTAATAAAGGGGTTGTCAATCCCTTCACAACCACTTGCAAAAGTGAGATCTGATAAAGATAATAAGATAAATATTTTTGGTATTTTTGTATAGATTGGAAAGTAAAGATTGCAAAATAAACAGCGACAGAAATGGCTTGTTGACGGGAAAATAATATGATGTAAAGTAGACCCGGGGGCCATAGGTTTCACTAGTGGCTTCTCTCAAGATAGCATATTTACGGTGGGTGAACAAATTACTGCCGAGCAATTGATAGAAAAGTGCATAGTTGTGAGAATATCTAGGCATGATCATGAACATAGGCATCACATCCGTGTCAAGTAGACCGAAATGATTCTGCATCTACTACTATTACTCCACACATCGACCGCTATCCAGCATGCATCTAGAGTATTAAGTTTATAAGAACAGAGTAACGCATTAGGCAAGATGACATGATGTAGAGGGATAAACTCAAACAATATGATATAAACCCCATCTTTTTATCCTCGATGGCAACAATACAATATGTGCCTTGCTGCCCCTGCTGTCACAAGGAAAGGACACCGCAAGATCGAACCCAAAGCTAAGCACTTCTCCCATTGCAAGAAAGATCAATCTAGTAGGCCAAACCAAACTGATAATTCGAAGAGACTTGCAAAGATATCAAATCATGCATATAAGAATTCAGAGAAGAATCAAATATTGTTCATAAATAAACTTGATCATAAACCCACAATTCATCGGATCTCGGCAAACACACTGCAAAAAAGGATTACATCGAATAGATCTCCAAGAACATCGAGGAGAACTTTGTATTGAAGATCAAAGAGAGAGAAGAAGCCATATAGCTAATAACTATGGACCCGAATGTCCGTGGTAAACTACTCACACATCATCGGAGAGGCTATGTTGTTGATGTAGAAGCCCTCCGTGATCGAATCCCCCTCCGGCAGATCGCCGGAAAAGGTCCCCAGATGGGATCTCATGGGTACAGAAGGTTGCGGCGATGGAAAAGTGGTTCCGTGGCTCTCCTGGATGTTTTCAGGGTATAAGAGTATATATAGGCAAAAGAAGTAGGTCGGTGGAGCTACGAGGGGCCCATGAGGGTGGGGGCGTGCCTACCCCCTGGGCGCACCCTCCTACCTCATGGACGCCTCGTGCCTTCCTTGACCTCCACTCCAAGTCTCCTGGATTGCGTTTGTTCCAAAAAAGATCCTCGCGAAGGTTTCATTCCTTTTGGATTCCGTTTGATATTCCTTTTCTGCGAAACACTAAAATAGGCAAAAAAATAGCAATTTGCACTGGGCCTTCGGTTAATAGGTTAGTCCCAAAAATAATATAAAAGTGCATATTAAAGCACATTTAACATCCAAAACAGATAATATAATAGCATGGAACAATAAAAAATTATAGATACGTTGGAGACGTATCAATTATATATATAATTCCTGTTGGAGATATGCCCTAGAGGCAATCATGTGATGATGACATTTCCATATGTATTCACGAGTCCTTTGTATTGTCCTTGAACATCATCAATGATATGTATCAATAAGTATGTGACTTGTTTGTGGAACTATGTATTGTATGATGATTGTTCTAATGGTCCCTAGTTGATAAGGTTGTGCGGACACATATCCTTGACTAGTATATGACTCGGTTGATGACTATGTTTCACAAGTCATGTGCATGGAGATGCTAAATCGACAGACCCACTTTGAGACGCAGTGAGATATAGTCATCTGTTAGTCTCAAGTGCAATGTCTATGTCATGTCCTAGACTTGAGGTCCTCGCATGTTCTCGAGATGAGGATCGACTCACTTAGGGTCTATCAAACGCAACTCCGTAACTGGGTAGTTATAAAGGTAGCTTTCGGGTGAGTCGTGAGACATGCCGTGAGACATGGTTGACCAAGATGGGATTTGCCCCTCCTATTTGGAGAGATATTCTCTGGGCCCTCTCGAGTGATCAGATTCGGAAAGCATGGCCATGCGACTTGGGTTAAGTGTTAACCCAGTTCGGGAATCTGCATCATGGTTTCGAGAAGAGAGGTCGAGCTATCACAAGGGTGACAAGTACTCGCCTTGAGCTCGACAACAAATATTGTGAGGCAAAAGGAATGTTGCATATGCCACATTGTTGAGGTTCGTCAAACGACTTTACGCCCATGTGGGAGTTGGCACGTTCTGCTAGGAGCCGCTACCAACTATCGACTCTGGTCGTGTCCATGTGTACGTGAACCTATAGGGTCGCACACTTAAGGGGCTGCAGCCCATTCGGATTGGATCCGAGTGGAAAATGGATGTGGACTCCTAGTGGGCTCAAGTGTTGAGCCCACCTCAGAGGTCTATATAAAGGGGAGTTGGCACACCACTTAGGGTTGATCGAATTGAACCCTGGTTAGCCACCGCCACTCCCCATGCCCATGCCGTGCGACCAAACCTAGCAGTCCGCCGCTCGACGCTGCTCCCCGTACGTGTGGATACCTTGGAGACATCTGAGGGAGTCCTAGATTAGGGGGTCTCCGGACAGTCAGACATCTTTCAGCACTCACCTTTCGAAGATGTGCTAAACTCATTAAGGTCTCTCTCACTGTCGGGAGAACCTTGGCCGAACTATGTCCGGCTAGAATGGGATGCAGACGACGAAGAAATTCGCTGCCCACCCACCACCCACTTAGTAGCCACTGTCGACGACTTAACCGACATGCTCGACTTCGACGGTATGGACGACGAAGCCGGAGACGAACAGGAACCACCGCCCTCAGGTCGCTGGACCGCCACCTCATCATATGATATATACATGGTGGACATCCCCAAAGAAGGCAATGGCGACGAGACAGCAGAGGATGACCCCTCCAAGAAGCAACCCAAGCGCCAACGTCAGCGGCGCCGCTCTAAGTCCCGCCACAGCAAGAGTAGTGATACCGGCACAGGAGATAATAACACTCCGGATAGCACCGAAGACAACAACAATCTCCTCCAGCACGGTGTAGAGCTAGAGGACGAACAAGCTAGCCCTCCAGAGCAGGCAGCAGATGGAGAACCAGAGGAGGACAATTAGATGCCTCTCTCCGAAGATGAGGCGAGCCTCAGCGACGATGAGTTTATCGTGCCTGAGGACCCCGTCGAGCAAGAGCGCTTCAAGCGCCGGCTTATGGCCATGGCAAATAGCCTAAAGAAAAAACAGCAACAGCTTCAAGCTGATCAAGACTTGCTAGCAGACAGGTGGACCGAAGTCCTTGCGGCCAAGGAGCATGACCTCGAGCGCCCGTCCAAGAGTTACCCAAAACGCAGGTTGCTACCTCACCTCGAGGAGGAAGCATTGAAACCTCATTCACCAATGTACGATGTGGCTGATCGGAGACTATGCGGCCGAGCCAGAGAGGCGTTTCAGCCTACAGTTCAGACCGCACCCCGTCGCCACTCAGTCAAAAATACTAAGGCCCGGGGAAACACAGAGGACCTGCGAGACATCTTGGATAGTAAGGCAAAAATCGCAAGATCAATATACGAGACACGGGCACGTGCGCCCACACGGGACGATGATCGTCGCGTCAGATACACCAAGAGTAAATCCGTCCGGGCCGAATACAGCAGACAAGACTCATACGAACTACGTCGGGATATAGCCCGGCATAGAGGTGCCGCACACCCCCTATGCTTCATTAATGAAGTTATGAATCATGAATTCCCGGAGGGTTTCAAACCCGTAAATATCGAATCATACGATGGCACAACAGATCCCGCTGTATGGATTGAGGATTTCCTCCTTCACATCCACATGGCTCGCGGTGATGATCTACATGCCATCAAGTACCTCCCACTAAAACTCAAAGGACCAGCTCGGCATTGGCTGAATAGCTTGCCAGCAGATTCCATCGGCAGTTGGGAGGATCTGGAAGATGCATTTCTTGACAACTTCCAGGGAACTTATGTGCGGCCACCAGATGCTGATGACTTGAGCCACATAACCCAGCAGCCAGGGGAATCGGCCAGACAATTCTGGACACGGTTTCTGACTAAGAAAAATCAAATTGTAGACTGTCCGGATGCAGAGGCCCTAGCGGCATTTAAGCATAACATCCGCGACGAGTGGCTCGCTCGCCACCTCGGCCAGGAGAAGCCGAAATCTATGGCAGCCCTCACGACACTCATGACCCGCTTTTGCGCGGGAGAGGACAGCTGGCTGGCTCGCAGCAACAACACATCGAGGAATCCGGATACCTCGGATACCAAAGATGTTAACGGTAGGCAGCGTCATAATAGACCAAAGCGCCGCAATAATGGCGATAACACCGAAGATACGGCAGTCAATGCCGGATTCAGAGGCTCTAGATCCGGTCAGCGGAAAAAGGCATTTAAAAGAAATACTCCGACTCCGTCCAGTCTGGATCGCATACTGGATCGCTTGTGTCAAATCCACGGCACCACCGACAAGCCAGCCAATCACACCAACAGAGAATGCTGGGTGTTCAAGCAGGCCGGCAAGTTAAATGCCAGGAACAAGGACAAAGGGCCGCATAGCGATGACGGGGACGAGCCCCGGCTGCCGAACACAGGAGGACAGAAGGGGTTTCCCCCGCAAGTGAAGACAGTGAACATGATATACGCAACACACATTCCCAAGCGGGAGCGGAAGCGTGCACTAAGGGACGTCTATGCGATGGAGCTCGTCGCCCCAAAGTTCAACCCATGGTCTGCTTATCCGATCACCTTCGATCACATGGACCACCCCACTAGCATCCGTCATGGCGGATCCGCCGCACTGGTCCTAGACCCCATCATTGACGGATTTCACCTCACTCGAGTCCTTATGGACGGCGGCAGCAGCCTGAACCTGCTTTATCAGGATACAGTGCGAAAAATGGGTATCGATCCCTTGAGGATCAAACCCAGCAAAACCACCTTTAAAGGCGTCATCCCAGGTGTAGAGGCCCATTGCACAGGCTCAATCACACTGGAAGTGGTCTTCGGATCACCGGTTAACTTCCGAAGCAAAGAGTTAATCTTCGACATCGTCCCGTTTCACAGTGGCTATCATGCACCGCTTGGACGGACAACATTTGCAAAATTCAATGCAGTGCCGCATTACGCATACCTCAAGCTCAAGACACCAGGACCTCGCGAGGTCATAACAGTAAATGGAAACACAGAACGCTCGCTCCGTACGGAAGAGCACACTACGGTCCTTGCAACAGAAGCACAAAGCAGCCTATTCAGGCAGACCACTCATTCGGCGTCACGGCCCTCGGACACCTTCAAGCGAGTCTGGAACAAGCTACACCAGGATCGCCTGGCACGATCAGAGCTCGCCTAGCAATTCGGCCCCCGTCCCAGTCCTAGTGAAGCGACGAAATCCGTGCCATGCGTACATAACTAAGCATTGAAAATACCATGGACATAGGCGGGGGCACGATCAGGACACGCCCCGCATGGTGGCTTAACCACACTAGGGGTTGTATACCTTTGACATTCCTTTTCTCTTTCAGGGCCTAACTCTCTGGAAGCCCTTTCCGGCAGTACGATTGTCGTACATTCCGGAAGCAACAACCAAGGCGGCAAGAAGCTAAGATGAATATGGGAACCGTCAGGTGGTCTCTAGTAATAATTGATATACCCGCTTTTCACTATTTATGCGTAGCTTGCCCTGGGATAGGACATTTCGAATTGTCCTACTTTATGCTTATTGCACTACTTGTACCAAGTACGCTTCGACATATCATTTAAATAACAATGCATATCATTAATCTGCCATTGCATTATTTAAGTTTTTCTCTTTCTCTTATATGTCCATTTACGACAATCCGCACCCGCACGTGCGGGTACGGTCAGTTCGCCAGGGGTCCTTGTTTACCCCATAATATGGCGCAAGAAGTCTGAACACTTTCGACAGTGCGGCACCCCGAACTTATAGCATTATATGCATCAGCTTCGAATCATGTCTTTGGTTAAATGTTGGGTCGCCCGGCTCCCATGCTTTGGTACCTTATGTTCCGCTATGTCGGCTAAGGTAGCGGTGGGAGAACTACTGCGATTGTGTCCCGGTTCTTCCAGACGAACACCTTAGTAGAGAAAGCCAAAAACTGACTGTCATGATAAGGCGAGAGACTGGTCGCTGTTCGAGAGGTCTCAAGTCCTTAAAGACTTTTTCTGCTTCGGGCAAGGAGTCGGCCTTGTCCGGCTTAGGCGTGTATAGCGCCCCAAATTCGGCCCTCCGAATACCAGGGGCTTCACCAAAAATTTAAAATCATAGACTTCTATGGCTAAGTGAGAGTGATAAAGCATTATAGTCTGATTGCCTGGTTCGTTGCGTTGAACACCTCCCTCGAAGGACCCAAAATTGGGGTAAAGAGTGTTTAGGTTTATCCCGAACACCCCAGTACTAGTTACATGGGGATAGAAGCCGACGACTAGCCAACTCTTAGATTTTATAAACGGCCGCACAGAAGGTAATATTTTAAATTAAGAAAGCATCGCATGGCGCAAACGAACTCGTTTCATATTACAGGATCACATGGGCATGTTCATTCAAAAATTATATCCTTGGCACACTCATCTGCCACTAAGCGGGAACCCTTCAGGACACTCTCATAGTAATTCTCGGGGCAGCGGTCCTCCTTGCCCTCCGGCAGCCCCTCCTTCACCAGCTTCACGGCGTCCAGCTTCGCCCAGTGCACCTTCGCCCGGGCAAAAGCCCTGCGTGCACCCTCGATGCAGACGGACCGCTTGATGACTTCAAGCCGTGGGCAGGCTTCCACAAGCCTCCTCACCAGACCAAAGTAGCTGCCGGACAGGGGCTCGCCAGGCCACATCCGGACTATAAGGCCCCTCATGGCCTGTTCGGCCGCCTTGTGAAGTTCGACCAACTGCTTCAGCTGGTCGCTCAAGGGCACGGGGTGTTCGGTCCCAGTATACTGAGACCAGAACAACTTCTCCGTTGAGCTCCCCTCCTCAGCCCGGTAAAACTCTGCGGCATCCAGTACACTGCGGGGAAGATCTACAAACGCTCCTGGAGAGCTCCGAACTCGGGTAAGAAAAAGGAAAGTCTCCTTCACGTGCTTGCTTTGCATAATGAATGCCTTACTCGCTGCTATCTTCTTCACCGCGTCAATCTCCTGGAGGGCCTTGTGGGCTTCGGCCTTGGCGCTCCAGACGCTTTCAAGCGCCTGCGCAAGCTTGGACTCTCGCGTCTTAGAGTCAAGCTCCAAGGACTCGTGCTTTTTGGCGAGAGCCTCGAGCTCTTGCTGCACCTCGCCTACTCGGGCTTCTTATTTCTCCCGTTCAATGCGTTCTTTGGCCGCTTTGTCTTTGGCCTCGGACAACGCCTTCCTCAGGGTCACCACCTCGGTCGTGGCCCCTGACAAATCCATGATGATCCTATTACTTTACACCCAAACTTCTTTTTAACTATATAGACAGGGGTATTTCTTACCTTGGCTCTCTTCGAGCTGCCTTTGGTAAGGCCGAGCTCGTCCTTGGACCGCTTCAGGTCCTGCTTTAGCGCAGAGACCTCCGCAGTACGTGCGGCAGTGGCCAGCAGTGAAGCCTGCACATACACATAGACATAATCTAATTAGACTCCTGAGTCATCATTTGATCCTCTATTCGACTTTTCTTCGCGAACGCCGAATAGAGCATCAGGGGCTACTATCTATGCGGTAATATTTTCTTATATTTTGATTGCTTACCTCAAAGCCTGTTAGGAGGCTGGCGCAAGCTTAGGTCAGTCTGTTTTTGGCGGACTGAACCTTCTCGACCACCGCACTCATGATAGTGCGGTGCTCTTCTTTGATGGAAGCGCTTCGAAGCGCTTCCAGCAGGTTGTCCGGTGCCTTTGGTTGGACAGAGGACACCGGCACGGATGGTTGGCCCCCCTGGATGGGGCACCACCTGCCGGAATCCGGAACCATCGAAGGTTTCGGTGTAGTGTCCGGCTGGGGCCCGAACTCGAAGCCCGTACGAGCCTCGCTCCCTTGGTACCCAGGGTCCGGGAAGTCGCCGCGAGGCGCCCCCAGGACCACCTCCCCTTGGCTCGATGCCTTTTGAGACAACACATCAGCGTTGTCCGTAGGGCGAGGGGTGGAAGCGGTCGGAAGAGAACCGATGTTCATATCCGACGAGTCCAAAGAGCCGCTCGACAAGGGTACATCGAGATGAGCTCGGGACGGACTGCATAATCATGTTCGACATGAGGAGAGGCAGTGCAATAAAACATACCATGAAGTACTATGGTATCCGGACACTTACGACTTTGCCAGGGGCTTGTCCCTAGGTAGCCACTCATCGCCGCTGTCGGTAGCCGTCGTGGCACAGTCCGGAGGGAGGGTCCTTCCCTTCTTGGACCCTTCGGCCTCTCCGGATGGGTTGGCCTTCCTTTTCTTGTCTCCCCCAGCTGGGGGGGAGAACTTTTCTCCTCCTCCTCCTTGTTTCCGTGGGAGGAGTGCATGTTAGAGTCATCGGACGATGAGTCCGATACAACCTTGCGCCGGAGACCCTTTCGGGTCCCCGTGGACTTCTTCTTGGCCTTCTTTGCCGGCACCTCGTAAGGTGCCGGAGTCAGCATCTTCGTTAGAAGAGCGTCTGTAGGATCTTCGGGCAGGGGGGCTGGGCAATCAAGCTGCTCCGCTGTCTCTATCCAGTCCTGTTAATGACATGGAAGCTTAGATCCAGCACATAACTAAACCGGGGCAATTAAATACCCTGAGAGATATAAAAGCCTACCGGATTGGCGCGGCGCTTTGCATTGAGTCTGCGGTCCTCGGTGAGGGAGGGAGGAATCTCGGCGCTCTTGAACAGCACCCTCCAGACGTCCTCGTGCGTCGTGTCGTAGAGCTCTCACAGTATCTGGTGCTTGGCCGAGTCGAACTCCCACAAAACAAATGCCCGTCGTTGACACAGAAGGATCCGACGGAAGAGCATAACATGGACCACGTTGACAAGCTTGATTTTCTTGTTCATCATGTTCTGGATGCAGGTCTGGAGTCCGGTCAGCTCCACCGAAGAACCCCAGGACAGGCCCTTCTTTATCCAGGAGTTGACCCGCATGGGGATTCCAGATCGAAATTTGGGGGCCGCCACCCAGTTGGAGTCAGCGGCTCGGTGATGGAGAACCACCCTGATTGTCACCCCTTTATGGTATCCACATAGGTGCCCTCGAGCCAGGTGACATTAGGCATCTTGCCCACCATGGCGCCGATACATCCATTTTGCACCATCCTTTTATATCAATATTAATTGCATTATGGGTTGTTATTACACATTATGTCACAATACTTATGCCTATTCTCTCTTATTTTACAAGGTTTACATAAAGAGGGAGAATGCCGGCCGCTCGGATTCTGGCTAGAAAAGGAGCAAATATTAGAGACCTATTCTGCATAGCTCCAAAAGTCCTGAAACTTCACGGATGAAGTTTTCCAAATATATAAAAAACATTGAGCGCAAGAACTTCACCAGGGGGGCCACACCCTGCCCACGAGGGTGGGGGCGCGCCCTACCCCCCTGGGCGCGCCCCCTACCTCGTGGGCCCCCTGGTGGCCCTCCGGTGACCATCTTCTGCTATATGGACTCTTTCAATGGGAAAAAATCATAAGCCATCTTCTCGGACGAAACTCCGCCGCCACGAGGCGGAACCTTGGCGGAACCAATCTAGGGTTCTGGCGGGGCTGTTCTGTCGGGGAAACTTCCCTCCCGGAGGGGGAAATCATCACCATCGTCATCACCAACGCTCCTCTCATCAGGAGAGGGCAATCTCCATCAACATCTTCATCAGCACCATCTCATCTCAAAACCCTAGTTCATCTCTTGTACCCAATTCTTGTCTCCAAGTCCGAGATTGGTGCTAGTAGGTTGCTAGTAGTGTTAATTACTCCTTGTAGTTGATGCTAGTTGGTTTAATTGGTGGAAGATCATATGTTCAGATCCTATATGCACATTAATACCCCTCTGATTATGAACATGTTTATGCTTTGTGAGTAGTTACTTTTGTTCCTGAGGACATGGGAGAAGTCTTGCTATTAGTAGTCATGTGAATTTGGTATTCGTTCGATTTTTTGATGAGATGCATGTTGTCTCTCCTCTAGTGGTGTTATGTGAACGTCGACTACATGACACTTCACCATTGTTTGGGCCTAGAGGAAGGCATTGGGAAGTAATAAGTAGATGATGGGTTGCTAGAGTGACAGAAGCTTAAACCCTAGTTTATGCGTTGCTTCATAAGGGGCTGATTTGGATCCATATGTTTCATGCTATGGTTAGGTTTACCTTAATGCTTTTGTTGTAGTTGCGGATGCTTGCAATATAGGTTAATCATAAGTAGGATGCTTGTCCAAGTAAGGGCAGCACCCAAGCACCGGTCCACCCACATACCAAATTATCAAAGTATCGAACATGAATCATATGAACGTGATGAAAACTAGCTTGACGATATTCCCATGTGTCCTCGGGAGCGCTTTACATCATATAAGAGTTTGTCCAGGCTTGTCCTTTGCTACAAAAGGATTGGGCCACTTTGCTGCACTTTATCTACTTTTGTTACTTGTTGCTCGTTACAAATTATCTTATCACAAAACTATTTGTTACCACGTATTTCAGTACTTGCAGAGAATACCTTGCTGGAAACCGCTTATCATTTCCTTCTTCTCCTCGTTGGGTTCGACACTCTTACTTATCGAAAGTACTACGATAGATCCCCTATACTTGTGGGTCATCAAGACTCTTTTCTGGTGTCGTTGCCGGGGAGTGAAGCGCCTTTGGTAGGTGGAATTTGGTAAGGAAAAATTTATATAGTGTGCTGAAATTTACTGTCACTTGTTACTATGGAAAGTAATCCTCTAAAGGGCTTGTTCGGGGTTTCTTCACCCCGACCAGTAGAGCAAAGAGTTGCTCCTCAACCTACTGAACCTACTGAAAATGAAAATGCTTGCTTTGAAATTCCTTTGGGTATGGTAGAAAAACCGCTAGCTAATCATTTTTTAGGAGATGGAACAAAACATCCTGATGAGCATCTAATATATGTGGATGAAGTTTGTGGATTATTTAAGCTTGCAGGTGTACCCGGAGATGTTGTTAAGAAGAAGGTCTTCCCTTTATCTTTTGAGGGGAGATGCATCGACATGGTATAGGCTATGTGATGATATGGAGTCTTGGAACTACAAATGATTGAAATTGGAATTTCATCAAAAGTTTTATCCTATGCATCTTGTTCATCGTGATCGCAATTATATATATAATTTTTGGCCTCGCGAAGGAGAAAGCATCGCGCAAGCTTGGGGGAGGCTTAAATCAATGTTATATTCCTGCCCCAATCATGATCTCTCAAGAGAAATGATTATTCAAAAAATTTATGCTCGACTTTCTGGTAACAATCGCACCATGCTTGATACTTCTTGTGCTGGCTCTTTTATGATGAAGGCTATTGAATTCAAATGAGATTTATTGGAAATAATTATACTTGGTAGACCCTTCTTAAATACTGTTAATGCTACCATAGATTGCAAAAGGGGTGTTGTTATTGTTGGTTTAGATGATATGACTCATGAATTTAATTTTTCTAAATTTAGTAGACAACACCATGAACAAGAATTACCTAGTAAGGATGGAATTATTGGTCTTGCTTCTATTGCCGTACCTCCTAGTGATCCTTTAGAACAATATTTGCTAGACCATGAAAATGATATGTTTATGAATGAAAGAAGGGAATTAGATGAAGTATTCTTTAAGCAGGAATCTATTCTGAAAAACAATTTACCTGTTGAAATCCTAGGGGATCCTCCTCCACCCAAGGGTGATCACGTGTTTGAGCTTAAACCGATACCTAATACTCTTAAATATGCGTATCTTGATGAGAAAAAGATATACCCTATTATTATTAGTGCTAACCTTTCAGAACATGAAGAAGACAGATTATTAAAAACTCTAAATAAGCATCGTGCTGCTATTGGGTATACTCTTGATGATCTTAAGGGCATTAGTCCCACTCTATGTCAACATAAAATTAATTTGGAAGAAGATGCTAAACCAGTTCGTGATCATCAACGCCGTCTGAATCCTAAAATGAAAGAAGTGGTAAGAAAGGAGATACTAAAGCTCCTTGAGGCAGGTATAATTTATCCCGTTGCTGATAGTAAGTGGGTAAGTCATGTCCATTGTGTCCCTAAGAAGGGAGGTATTACTGTTGTTCCTAATGATAAAGATGAATTGATTCCTCAAAGAATTATCACTGGTTATAGGATGGTAATTGATTTCCACAAGTTAAATAAGGCTACTAAAAAGGATCATTACCCCTTACCTTTTATCGATCAAATGCTAGAAATATTGTCTAAACATACACATTTTTGCTTTCTAGATGGTTATTCTGGTTTCTCTCAAATACATGTGTCAGCCAAAGATCAATCAAAGACTACTTTTACATGCCCTTTTGGTACTTTTGCTTGTAGATGTATTCCTTTTGGTTTATGTAATGCACCTGCTACCTTTCAAAGATGCACGATGGCTATATTCTCTGACTTTTGTGAAAAGATTAGTGAGGTTTTCATGGATGACTTTTTCTATGGATCCTCTTTTGATGATTGCTTGAGCAACCTTGATCGAGTTTTCCAGAGATGTGAAGAAACTAATCTTGTCTTGAATTGGGAAAAGTGCCACTTTATGGTTAATGAAGGTATTGTCTTGGGGCATAAAGTTTCTGAAAGAGGTATTGAAGTTGATAAAGCCAAGGTTGATGCTATTGGAAAGATGCCATGTCCCAAGGACTTCAAAGGTATAAGAAGTTTCCTTGGTCATGCCGATTTTTATAGGAGGTTCATCATGGACTTCTCAAAAATCTCTCGGCCTCTGACTAATTTATTACAAAAAGATATACCATTTGTATTTGAAGATGATTGTGTAGAAGCATTTGAAATACTTAAGAAAGCATTGATCTCTGCACCTATTATTCAGCCACCTGATTGGAATTTACCCTTTGAAATTATGTGTGATGCTAGTGATTATGCTGTAGGTGCTGTTCTAGGACAAAGAGTTGATAAGAAACTAAATGTTATTCAATATGCTAGTAAAACTGTTGACAATGCTCAAAAAAATTATGCTACTACTGAAAAAGAACTCTTAGCAGTTGTATTTGCTTGTGATAAGTTTAGACCTTATATTGTTGATTCTAAAGTAACTATTCACACCGATCATGCTGCTATTAAATATCTTATGGAAAAGAAAGATGCTAAACCTAGACTTATTAGATGGGTTCTCTTGCTACAAGAATTTGATTTACATATTGTTGATAGAAAAGGAGTTGAGAACCCCGTTGCAGACAACTTGTCTAGGTTAGAAAATGTGCTTGATGACCCACTACCTATTGATAATATCTTTCCTGATGAGCAATTAAATGTCATAAATACTTCTCATACTGCTCCATGGTATGCTGATTATGCCATTACATTGTTGCTAAGTTTATACCACCTAGTTTCACATACCAGCAAAAGAAAAAGTTCTTTTATGATTTGAGGCAATACTTTTGGGATTACCCACATCTTTATAAAGAAGGAGTAGATGGTGTTATTAGACGTTGTGTACCGGAGCATGAACAGGAACAGATCCTACGCAAGTGCCACTCTGAAGCTTATGGAGGACACCATGCTGGAGATAGAACTGCACATAAGGTACTGCAATCTGGTTTTTATTGGCCTACTCTCTTCAAGGATGCCTGTAAGTTTGTCTTATCTTGTGATGAATGTCAAAGAATTGGTAATATTAGTAGACTTCAAGAAATGCCTATGAATTATTCACTTGTTATTGAACCATTTGATGTCTGGGGCTTTGACTATATGGGACCTTTTCCTTCCTCTAATGGTTATACACATATTTTAGTTGTTGTTGATTATGTTACTAAGTGGGTAGAAGCTATTCCAACTAGTAGTGTTGATCATAACACTTATATTAAAATGCTTAAAGAAGTTATTTTTCCAAGGTTTGGAGTCCCTAGATATTTAATGACTGATGGTGGTTCACATTTTATTCATGGTGCTTTCTGTAAAATGCTTGCTAAATATGATGTTAATCATAGAATTGCATCTCCTTATCACCCTCGGTCTAGTGGTCAAGTAGAATTGAGTAATAGAGAACTCAAATTAATTTTGCAAAAGACTGTTAATAGGTCCAGAAATAGTTGGTCCAAGAAACTTGATGATGCATTATGGGCCTATAGAACTGCATATAAAAATCCTATGGGTATGTCTCCGTATAAAATGGTCCATGGAAAAGCATGTCACTTACCTCTCGAACTAGAACACAAGGCTTATTGGGCTATTAAAGAACTTAATTATGATTTTAAACTTGCCGGTGAGAAGAGGTTATTTGATATTAGCTCACTTGATGAATGGAGAACCCAAGCCTACGAAAATGCCAAGTTGTTTAAAGAAAAAGTTAAAAGGTGGCATGATAAAAGAATACAAAAGCGTGAGTTTAATGTAGGTGATTATGTATTGCTATACAACTCTCGTTTAAGATTTTTTGCAGGAAAACTTTTCTCCAAATGGGAAGGCCCTTACGTTATCGAGGAGGTCTATCGTTCTGGTGCCATAAAAATCAACAACTTCGAAGGCACGAATCCGAAGGTGGTGAACGGTCAAAGAATCAAACACTATATCTCAGGTAATCCCATAAATGTTGAAACCAATGTTATTGAAACCGTAACCCCGGAGGAGTACATAAAGGACACTTTCCGGAACGTTTCAGACTCCAAAAAGGAATAGGTATGTGGTACTATAAGTAAACTGACTCCAAAACAGATTTTAAGGCAATATTTCTCCGTTTTGGAATATTTAGAAAAATAGAAAAATAAGCAGCAGTCCGAAAAGGACACGAGGGCTCCACGAGGGTGGAGGGCGCGCCCTACCCCTGGGCGCGCCCCCTACCTCGTGGGCACCTCGTGTGCTCTCCGGACTCCGTTTTCTTACAGGACACGTATCTTGGTCGGTAAAAATTCATTATATAACCTCCTGGGGGTTTTGACTCCTGTATCACGCAAAAATCTCTTGTCTTTGTTTCGAGCTGTTTTCTATCAGGGTTCTCAAGGCCAGGCACTATGTCATCTCCCTCCTCCTCCAACCATGAGGGCAATGATGCTTGGCTAATGAAGATAGAGCTGAAGAGAGAAGAACCTATGGAGATCAACAAGGATGAAGGGATCAAGAAGGCCATGGAGGACCAAGTTCCAGCAACAGAGAACACCCTTCAACTGGATCACAATCTTCTTACTCCAATAGAAATCGAAGCTTCAAGATGATTGAGTTGGCTCGTATACAAAATAAGTATCTCACACGTGAAAATATTTTGTTGAAGGAGCATATCATCGCACTCAAGGACATTATCCGCAAGCTAGAAGACCACCTACGCTCGATGTGCGACTATCCATCATCAACAACTCCACCATCTCCTCCAACAAAGAAGAATTGAGTATCTGGTATGGGCACTCCACTTGGCAACTGCCAAGCTTGGGGGAGTGCCCCGGTATCGTATCACCATCACTTTTATCTTTACCGTTTTTCTTAGTTCGATCCTTTTGGTAATATCTTCATCTAGTAGAATAAAAGTTCTTAGTATGATCTAGTTGTGAGTTTTGCTTTATCACCCCTCTATGTGATCAAGTCCGTGAGCTATATAATAAAGATTAGTGTTGAGTCAAGGGCTTGATTATTTTGCCATGATCCTAAGTGAATAAAAGAAAAGAGAAAGAAATAAAAAGATCATGTGACTCTTATGGAGAGTAATGAGCTCACATAGAAAGAGTATGATGAATAAAAGTTGTTGAGAGTTGACAAACATTGTTTTGGTCATCGTTGCAATTAATAGGAAGTAATAAAGAAAGAGATGTCTTCACATATAAATATACTATCTTGGACATCTTTTATGATTGTGAGCACTCATTAAAATATGACATGCTAAAAAGTTGACATTGGACAAGGAAGACAACGTAATGGGTTATGCTTTCTTACATCTGAGATAAATTATATTGTCTTGGATCCTCCAACATGTTGAGCTTGCCTTTCCCCCTCATGCTATCCAAATTCATTGCACCAAGTAGAGATACTACTTGTGCTTCCAAACACCCTTAAACCAGTTTTGCCATGAGAGTCCACCATACCTACCTATGGGTTGAGTAAGATCCATCAAGTAAGTTGTCATCGGTGCAAGCATTAAAAATTGCTCTCTAAATATGTATGATTGATTGGTGTGGTAGAAATAAGCTTTATACAATCGTGTGATATGGAAGTAATAAAAGCGACAGACTGCATAATAAAGGTCCATATCACAAGTGGCAATATAAAGTGACATTCTTCCGCATTAGGATTTTGTGCATCCAACCATAAAAGCGCATGACAACATCTGCTTCCCTCTGCGAAGGGCCTATCTTTTACTTTTATCTCCTATACTGCAAAAGAGTCAAGGTGATCTTCACCCTTCCTTTTTACATTTTATCCTTTGGCAAGCACAATATGTTGGAAAGATCCTGGTATATATGGCTAATTGGATGTGGGTTTTCATGAACTATTACTGTTGACATTACCCTTGAGGTAAAATGTTGGGAGGCAAAACTATAAGCCCCTATCTTTCTCTGTGTCCGATTAAAACTCCATACCCATAAATATTGCGTGAGTGTCAGCAATTGTGAAAGACTATATGATAGTTGAGTATGTGGACTTGCTGAAAAGCTCTTATACATTGACTGTTTCCTATGTTATGATAAATTGCAATTGCTTCAATGACTGAGATTATAGTTTTTTAGTTTTCAATGAAGTTTACGATTCATACTTGATATTGTGATTGAATTATTACTCTAGCATAAGATATCATATGACAAGAATTATATAAGTTGCTGCTCTAAGAATGATCATGATGTCCGTATTTTATTTTTATCGACACCTTCATCTCTAAACATGTGGACATATTTTTCGATTTCGGCTTTTCGCTTGAGGACAAGCGAGGTCTAAGCTTGGGGGAGTTGATACGTCCATTTTTCAGCATGCTTTTATATCAATATTTATTGCATTATGGGCTGTTATTACACATTATGTCACAATACTTATGCCTATTCTCTCTTATTTTACAAGGTTTACATAAAGAGGGAGAATGCCGGCAGCTAGGATTCTGGCTCGAAAAGGAGCAAATATTAGAGACCTATTCTGCACAGCTCCAAAAGTCCTGAAACTTCACAGATGATGTTTTCCAAATATATAAAAAACATTGAGCGCAAGAACTTCACTAGGGGGGCCACACCCTGCCCACGAGGGTGGGGGCGCGCCCTACTGTTGGAAATATGCCCTAGATGCAATAATAAAATGGTTATTATTATATTTCTTTGTTCATGATAATTGTCTATTGTTCATGCTATAATTGTGTTATCCGGAAATCGTAATACATGTGTGAATACATAGACCACAACACGTCCCTAGTGAGCCTCTAGTTGACTAGCTCGTTGATCAAAAGATAGTCATGGTTTCCTAACTATGGACATTGGATGTCATTGATAACGGGATCACATCATTAGGAGAATGATGTGATGGACAAGACTCAATCCTAAGCATAGCTCAAAGATCGTGTAGTTCGTTTGCTATTGCTTTTCCGAATGTGAAGTATCATTTCCTTAGACCATGAGATTTTGCAACTCCCGGATACCGTAGGAGTGCTTTGGGTGTGCCAAACGTCACAACATAACTGGGTGACTATAAAGGTACACTATGGGTATCTCCGAAAAGTGTATGTTGGGTTGGCACGAATCGAGACTGGGATTTGTCACTCTGTATGACGGAGAGGTATCTCTGGGCCCACTCGGTAATGCATCATCATAATGAGCTCAATGTGACCAAGTGGTTGATCACGGGATCATGCATTACGGTACGAGTAAAGTGACTTGCCGGTAATGAGATTGAACAAGGTATTGGGATACCGACGATCGAGTCTCGGGCAAGTAACGTACCGATTGACAAAGGGAATTGTATACGGATTGATTGAATCTTCGACATCATGGTTCATCTGATGAGATCATTGAGGAGCATGTGGGAGCCAACATGGGTATCCAGATCCCGCTGTTGGTTATTGACCAGAGAGTCGTCTCGGTCATGTCTGCGTGTCTCCCGAACCCGTAGGGTCTACACACTTAAGGTTCGGTGACGCTAGGGTTGTTGAGATATTAGTATACGGTAACCTGAAAGTTGTTCGGAGTCCCGGATGAGATCCCAGACGTCACGAGGAGTTCCGTAATGGTCCGGAGGTGAAGATTTATATATAGGAAGTCAAGTTTCAGCCATCGGGAAAGTTTCGGGGGTAATTGGTATTGTACCGGGACCACCGAAAGGGTCCCGGGGGTCCACCGGGTGGGGCCACCTATCCCGGAGGGCCCCATGGGCTGAAGTGGGAGGGGAACCATCCCCTGGTGGGCTGGTGCGCCCCCCATGGGCCCCCCTGCGCCTAGGGTTGGAAACCCTAGGGGTGGGGGCGCCCCACTTGGCTTGGGGGGCACTCCACCCCCCTTGGCCGCCGCCCCCTTGGAGATTCAATCTCCTAGGGCCGGCGCCCCCCTAGGGGTCCTATATATAGTGGGGGGAGGGAGGGCAGCCGCACCCTAGCCCCTGGCGCCTCCCTCTCCCTCCCGTGACACTCCTCCCTCTCCCTGAGCTTGGCGAAGCCCTGCCGAGATCACCGTTGCTTCCACCACCACGCCGTCGTGCTGCTGGATCTTCATCAACCTCTCCTTCCCCCTTGCTGGATCAAGTTGGAGGAGACGTCTTCCCAACCGTACGTGTGTTGAACGCGGAGGTGTCGTCCATTCGGCGCTAGGTCATCGATGATTTGGATCACGACGAGTACGACTCCATCAACCATGTTCTCTTGAACGCTTCCGCTCGCGATCTACAAGGGTATGTAGATGCACTCTCCTCTCCCTCGTTGCTAGATGACTCCATAGATTGATCTTGGTGATGCGTAGAAAATTTTAAAATTCTGCTACGTTCCCCAACAGTGGCATCATGAGCTAGGTCTATGTGTAGTTTCTATGCACGAG
The DNA here is from genome assembly GCF_002162155.2 of Triticum dicoccoides. Lineage (NCBI taxonomy): Eukaryota > Viridiplantae > Streptophyta > Magnoliopsida > Poales > Poaceae > Triticum > Triticum dicoccoides. Next base: position 264,709,935 of record NC_041380.1, read on the forward strand.
TAGAACACAAAGTAGTTGTGGGCGTGGATATTGTCAATTTGCTTGCCGTTACTAGTCTTATCTTGATTCCGCGGCATCGTGGGATGATGCGGCCCGGACCGACCTTACACGTACGCTTACGTGAGACTGGTTCCACCGATTGACATGCACTAGTTGCATAAGGTGGCTGGCGGGTGTCTGTCTCTCCCACTTTAGTCGGATCGGATTCGATGAAAAGGGTCCTTATGAAGGGTAAATAAAAATTGGCATATCACGTTGTGGTTTTGGCGTAGGTAAGAAACGTTCTTGCTAGAAACCTATAGCAGCCACGTAAAAACTTGCAACAACAATTAGAGGACGTCTAACTTGTTTTTGCAGCATGTGTCGTGTGATGTGATGTGGCCAAAAGGATGTGATGAATGATATATGTGATGTATGAGATTGATCATGTTCTTGTAATAGGAATCATGACTGGGTCCGTCTCACGTGATGATCGGACACGGCCTAGTTGACTCGGATCATGTTTCACTTAGATGACTAGAGGGATGTCTATTTGAGTGGGAGTTCATTGAATAATTTGATTAGATGAACTTAATTATCATGAACTTAGTCTAAAATCTTTACACTATGTCTTGTAGATCAAATGGCCCATGCTAATGTTGCCCTCAACTTCAATGCATTCCTAGAGAAAACCAAGCTGAAAGATGATGGCAGCAAGTATACGGACTGGGTCCGGAACCTGAGGATCATCCTCATAGCTGCCAAGAAAGATTATGTCCTAGAAGCACCGCTAGGTGACGCACCCATCCCAGAGAACCAAGACGTTATGAACGCTTGGCAGTCACGTGTTGATCCCTCGTTCAGTGCGGCATGCTTTACAGCTTAGAACCGGGGCTCCAAAAGTGTTTTGAGAGACACGGAGCATATGAGATGTTCGAAGAGCTGAAAATGGTTTTCCAAGCTCATGCCCGGGTCGAGAGATATGAAGTCTCCGACAAGTTCTTCAGTTGTAAGATGGAGGAAAATAGTTCTGTCAATGAGCACATACTCAAAATGTTTGGGTTGCATAACCGCTTGACTCAGCTGGGAGTTAATCTCCCGGATGACGCGGTCATTGACAGAATCCTTCAGTCGCTTCCACCGAGCTACAAGAGCTTTGTGATGAACTTCAATATGCAGGGGATGGAAAAGACCATTCCTGAGGTATATTCAATGCTGAAATCAGCGGAGGTGGAAATCAAAAAGGAACATCAAGTGTTGATGGTGAATAAAACCACTAAGTTCAAGAAAGGAAAGGGTAAAAAGAACTTCAAGAAGGATGGCAAGGGAGTTGCCGTGCCCGGTAAGCAAGCTGCTGGGAAGAAGTCAAAGAATGGACCCAAGCCTGAGACTGAGTGTTTTTATTGCAAGGGAAGTGGTCACTGGAAGCGGAACTGCCCCAAATACTTAGCGGACAAGAAGGCCGGCAACACTAAAGGTATATGTGATATACATGTAATTGATGTGTACCTTACCAGTACTCGTAGTAGCTCCTGGGTATTTGATACCGGTGCGGTTGCTCACATTTGTAACTCAAAGCAGGAGCTGCGGAATAAGCGGAGACTGGCGAAGGACGAGGTGACGATGCGCGTCGGGAATGGTTCCAAGGTCGATGTGATCGCCGTCGGCACGCTACCTCTACATTTACCTACGGGATTAGTTTTAAACCTCAATAATTGTTATTTAGTGCCAGCTTTGAGCATGAACATTGTATCAGGATCTTGTTTAATTCGAGATGGCTACTCATCTAAATCCAAGAATAATGGTTGTTCTATTTATATGAGAGATATGTTTTATGGTCATGCTCTGCTGGTGAATGGTTTATTCTAAATGAATCTCGAGCGTAATGTTACACATATTCATAGTGTGAATACCAAAAGATGTAAGGTTGATAATGATAGTCCCACATACTTGTGGCACTGTCGTCTTGGTCACATAGGTGTCAAACGCATGAAGAAGCTCCATGCAGATGGACTTTTGGAGTCTCTTGATTACGAATCATTTGACACGTGCGAACCATGCCTCATGGGTAAAATGACCAAGACTCCGTTCTCAGGAACAATGGAGCGAGCAACCAACTTATTGGAAATCATACATACTGATGTGTGCGGTCCAACGAGTGTTGAGGCTCACGGTGGCTATCGTTATGTTCTCACCCTCACTGATGACTTGAGTAGATACGGGTATGTCTACTTAATGAAACACAAGTCTGAGACCTTTGAAAGGTTCAAGGAATTTCAGAGTGAGGTTGAGAATCAACGTGACAGAAAAATCAAGTTCTTGCGATCAGATCATGGGGGAGAATACTTGAGTCACGAATTTGGCACACACTTAAGGAAATGTGGAATAGTTTCACAACTCACGCCGCTTGGAACACCTCAGCGTAATGGTGTGTCTGAACGTCGTAATCGCACTCTATTGGATATGGTGCGATCTATGATGTCTCTTACCGATTTACCGCTGTCATTTTGGGGCTGTGCTTTAGAGACTGCTGCATTCACTTTAAATAGGGCTCCGTCGAAATCCGTTGAGACGACACCATATGAATTATGGTTTGGTAAGAAACCTAAGCTATCATTTCTAAAAGTTTGGGGATGCGATGCTTATGTCAAGAAACTTCAACCTGAAAAGCTCGAACCCAAATCAGAAAAATGTGTCTTCATAGGATACCCTAAAGAAACTATTGGGTATACCTTCTACCTCAGATCCGAAGGCAAGATCTTTGTTGCCAAGAATGGATCCTTTCTAGAGAAAGAGTTTCTCTCGAAAGAAATAAGTGGGAGGAAAGTAGAACTCGATGAAGTATTACCTCTTGAACCGGTAAGTGGCGCAGCTCAAGAAAATGTTCCTGAGGTGCCTGCACCGACTAGAGAGGAAGTTAATGATGATGATCATGAAACTTCAGATCAAGTTGCTACTGAACTTTGTAGGTCCACAAGGACACGTTCCGCACTAGAGTGGTACGGCAACCCTGTCCTGGAAATCATGTTGTTAGACAACGGTGAACCTTCGAACTATGAAGAAGTGATGGCGGGCCCAGATTCTGACAAATGGCTGGAAGCCATGAAATCCGAGATAGGATCCATGTATGAAAATGAAGTATGGACTTTGACTGACTTGCCCGTTGATCGGCGAGCCATAGAAAATAAATGGATCTTTAACAAGAAGATAGACGCAGATGGTAATGTGACCATCTATAAAGCTCGGCTTGTCGCTAAGGGTTATCGACAAGTTCAAGGGGTTGACTACGATGAGACTTTCTCACCCGTAGCGAAGCTGAAGTCCGTCCGAATCATGTTAGCAATTGCCGCATTCTATGATTATGAGATATGGAAAATGTACGTCAAAACGACATTCCTTAATGGTTTCCTTAAGTAAGAATTGTATACGATGCAGCCGGAAGGTTTTGTCGATCCTAAGAATGCTGACAAGGTATGCAAGCTCCAACGCTTGATCTATGGGCTGGTGCAAGCATCTCGGAGTTGGAACATTCACTTTGATGAGATGATCAAAGCGTTTGGGTTTACGCAGACTTATGGAGAAGCCTGCATTTACAAGAAAGTGAGTGGGAGCTCTGTAGCATTTCTCATATTGTATGTGGATGACATACTGTTGATGGGAAATGATATATAATTCTTGGAAAGCATAAAGGCCTACTTGAACAAGTGTTTTTCAATGAAGGATCTTGGAGAAGCTGCTTACATATTAGGCATCAAGATCTATAGAGATAGATCGAGACGCCTCATTGGTCTTTCACAGAGTATGTACCTTGACAAGATATTGAAGAAGTTCAATATGGATCAGTCAAAGAAGGGGTTCTTGCCTGTATTGCAAGGTACGAGATTGAGCACAGCTCAATGCCCGACCACGGTAAAAGATAGAGAAAAGATGAGTGTCGTCCCCTATGCCTCGGCCATAGGGTCTATCATGTATGCTATGATGTGTACCAGACCTGATGTAAACCTTGCCATAAGTTTGGTAGGAAGGTACCAAAGTAATCCCGGCATGGAACACTGGACAGCGGTCAAGAATACCCTGAAGTACCTAAAGAGGACTAAGGATATGTTTCTCGTTTATGGAGGTGACGAAGAGCTCGTCGTAAAGGGTTACGTCGATGCTAGCTTCGACACAGATCTGGATGACTCTAAGTCACAAACCGGATACGTGTATATTTTGAATGGTGGGGTAGTAAGCTGGTGCAGTTGCAAGCAAAGCGTTGTGGTGGGATCTACATGTGAAGCGGAGTACATGGCGGCCTCGGAGGCAGCACAAGAGGCAATCTGGGTAAAGGAGTTCATTACCGACCTAGGAGTCATACCCAATGCGTCGGGCCCGATGACTCTCTTCTGTGACAACACTGGAGCTATTGCCCTTGCCAAGGAGCCCAGGTTTCCCAGGAAGACCAGGCATATCAAGCGTCGCTTCAACTCCATTCGTGAAAGTGTTCAAAATGGAGACATAGATATTTGTAAAGTACATACGGACCTGAATGTGGCAGATCTGTTGACTAAACCTCTCCCTAGAGCAAAACATGATCAACACCAGAACTGCGTGGGTGTTCGATTCATCACAATGTAACTAGACTATTGACTCTAGTGCAAGTGGGAGACTGTTGGAAATATGCCCTAGAGGCAATAATAAAATGGTTATTATTATATTTCTTTGTTCATGATAATTGTCTATTGTTCATGCTATAATTTTGTTATCCAGAAATCATAATACATGTGTGAATACATAGACCACAACACGTCCCTAGTGAGCCTCTAGTTGACTAGATCGTTGATCAAAAGATAGTCATGGTTTCCTGACTATGGACATTGGATGTCATTGATAACGGGATCACATCATTAGGAGAATGATGTGATGGACAAGACCCAATCCTAAGCATAGCTCAAAGATCGTGTAGTTCGTTTGCTATAGCTTTTCCGAATGTCAAGTATCATTTCCTTAGACCATGAGATTGTGCAACTCCCAGATACCGTAGGACTGCTTTGGGTGTGCCAAACGTCACAACGTAACTGGGTGACTATAAAGGTACACTACGGGTATCTCCGAAAGTGTTTGTTGGGTTGGCACGAATTGAGACTGGGGTTTGTCACTCCGTATGACGGAGAGGTATCTCTGGGGCCACTCGGTAATGCATCATCATAATGAGCTCAATGTGACCAAGTGGTTGATCACGGGATCATGCATTACGGTACGAGTAAAGTGACTTGCCGGTAACGAGATTGAACAAGGTATTGGGATACCGACGATCGAGTCTCGGGCAAGTAACGTACCGATTGACAAAGGGTATTGTATACGGATTGATTGAATCCTCGACGTCATGGTTCATCCGATGAGATCATCGAGGAGCATGTGGGAGCCAACATGGGTATCCAGATCCCGCTGTTGGTTATTAACCGGAGAGTCGTCTCGGTCATGTCTGCGTGTCTCCCGAACCCGTAGGGTCTACACACTTAAGGTTCGGTGACGCTAGGGTTGTTGAGATATTAGTATACGGTAACCCAAAAGTTGTTCGGAGTCTCGGATGAGATCCCGGACGTCACGAGGAGTTCTGGAATGGTCTGTAGGTGAAGATTTATATATAAGAAGTCAAGTTTCGGCCATCGGGAAAGTTTCGGGGGTAATCAGTATTGTACCGGGACCACCGGAAGGGTCCCGGGGGTCCACTGGGTGGGGCCACCTATCCCGGAGGGCCCCATGGGCTGAAGTGGGAGGGAAACCAGCCCCTAGTGGGCTGGTGCGCCCCCCATGGGCCTCCCCCTGCGCCTAGGGTTGGAAACCCTAGGGGTGGGGGCGCCCCACTTGGCTTGGGGGGCACTCCACCCCCCTTGGCCGCCGCCCCCTTCTAGATTCAATCTCCTAGGGCCAGCGCCCTCCTAGGGGTCCTATATATAGTGGGGGGAGGGAGGGCAGCCGCACCCTAGCCCCTGGCGCCTCCCTCTCCCTCCTGTGACACTCCTCCCTCTCCCTGAGCTTGGCGAAGCCCTGCCGAGATCACCGTTGCTTCCACCACCACGCCGTCGTGCTGCTGGATCTTCATCAACCTCTCCTTCCCCCTTGCTGGATCAAGTTGGAGAAGACGTCTTCCCAACCGTACGTGTGTTGAACGCGGAGGTGTCGTCCGTTCGGCGCTAGGTCATCGGTGATTTGGATCACGACGAGTACGACTCCATTAACCCCGTTCTTTGAACGCTTCCGCTCGCGATCTACAAGGGTATGTAGATGCACTCTCCTCTCCCTCGTTGCTAGATGACTCCATAGATTAATCTTGGTGATGCATAGAAAATTTTAAAATTCTGCTACGTTCCCCAACACCTACCCCCCTGGGCGCGCCCCCTACCTCGTGGGCCCCCTGGTGGCCCTCCGGTGACCATCTTCTGCTATATGGACTCTTTCAATGGGAAAAAATCATAAGCCATCTTCTCGGATGAAACTCCGGCACCACGAGGCGGAACCTTGGCGGAACCAATCTAGGGTTCTGGCGGGGCTGTTCTGCCGGGGAAACTTCCCTCCCGGAGGGGGAAATCATCGCCATCGTCATCACCAACGCTCCTCTCATAGGGAGAGGGCAATCTCCATCAACATCTTCATCAGCACCATCTCATCTCAAAACCCTAGTTCATCTCTTGTACCCAATTCTTGTCTCCAAGTCCGGGATTGGTGCTAGTAGGTTGCTAGTAGTGTTAATTACTCCTTGTAGTTGATGCTAGTTGGTTTAATTGGTGGAAGATCATATGTTCAGATCCTATATGCACATTAATACCCCTCTGATTATGAACATGTTTATGCTTTGTGAGTAGTTACTTTTGTTCCTGAGGACATGGGAGAAGTCTTGCTATTAGTAGTCATGTGAATTTGGTATTCGTTCGATTTTTTGATGAGATGCATGTTGTCTCTCCTCTAGTGGTGTTATGTGAACGTCGACTACATGACACTTCACCATTGTTTGGGCCTAGAGGAAGGCATTGGTAAGTAATAAGTAGATGATGGGTTGCTAGAGTGACAGAAGCTTAAACCCTAGTTTATGCGTTGCTTCATAAGGGGCTGATTTGGATCCATATGTTTCATGCTATGGTTAGGTTTACCTTAATACTTTTGTTGTAGTTGCGGATGCTTGCAATATAGGTTAATCATAAGTAGGATGCTTGTCCAAGTAAGGGCAGCACCCAAGCACCGGTCCACCCACATACCAAATTATCAAAGTACCGAACATGAATCATATGAACGTGATGAAAACTAGCTTGACGATATTCCCATGTGTCCTCGGGAGCGCTCTACATCATATAAGAGTTTGTCCAGGCTTGTCCTTTGCTACAAAAGGATTGGGCCACTTTGCTGCACTTTATCTACTTTTGTTACTTGTTGCTCATTACAAATTATCTTATCACAAAACTATTTGTTACCACTTATTTCAGTACTTGCAGAGAATACCTTGCTGGAAACCGCTTATCATTTCCTTCTTCTCCTCGTTGGGTTCGACACTCTTACTTACCGAAAGTACTACGATAGATCCCCTATACTTGTGGGTCATCAAGACTTTTTTCTGGTGCCGTTGCCGGGGAGTGAAGCGCCTTTGGTAGGTGGAATTTGGTAAGGAAAAATTTATATAGTGTGCTGAAATTTACTGTCACTTGTTACTATGGAAAGTAATCCTCTAAAGGGCTTGTTCGGGGTTTCTTCACCCCGACCAGTAGAGCAAAGAGTTGCTCCTCAACCTACTAAACCTACTAAAAATGAAAATGCTTGCTTTGAATTTCCTTTGGGTATGGTAGAAAAACTGCTAGCTAATCATTTTTTAGGAGATGGAACAAAACATCCTGATGAGCATCTAATATATGTGGATGAAGTTTGTGGATTATTTAAGCTTGCAGGTGTACCCGGAGATGTTGTTAAGAAGAAGGTCTTCCCTTTATCTTTGAGGGGAGATGCATCGACATGGTATAGGCTATGTGATGATATGGAGTCTTGGAACTACAAACGATTGAAATTGGAATTTCATCAAAAGTTTTATCCTATGCATCTTGTTCGTCGTGATCGCAATTTTATATATATATATATATATATATATATATATATATATATAATTTTTGGCCTCGCGAAGGAGAAAGCATCGCTCAAGCTTGGGGGAGGCTTAAATCAATGTTATATTCATGCCCCAATCATGAGCTCTCAAGAGAAATGATTATTCAAAAAAATTATGCTCGGCTTTCTGGTAGCAATCGCACCATGCTTGATACTTCAAATGGGATTTATTGGAAATAATTAAACGCAACTCCGAAGACTGGGACCTCGACAATGGTAAGGAGTCAGGTATGACACCTAGTTTTGATTGTGTTAAATCTTTGATGGATACCGATATTTTTCGAAAATTTAGCACTAAATATGGACTTGACTCTGAGATAGTAGCTTCTTTCTGTGAATCTTTTGTTGCTTATGTTGATCTCCCCAAGGAGAAGTGGTTTAAATATCATCCTCCCATAGAAGTAAAAGTAGTTGCACCTATTAAAGCTGAAGAAAATACTATTACTTATAATGATCCTATTGTTCCTACTTCTTATGTTGAGAAACTGCCTTTCCCTGTTAAGATTAAGGATCATGCTAAAGCTTCAACTGTGGTTCGTAAAAGCAATATTAAAACATATACACCTCCTGAGCAAGTTAAAGTTGAACCTAATATTGCTATTGTTAAAGATATCTTGTCTGATAATATAGATGGGCATGTTATTTATTTCTGTAATGAAACTGCTAGAATTGCTAAACCCCGTGATAAAAATAAACCTAGACCTGTGGTAGGCATGCACGTTATTTCTGTTAAAATAGGAGATCATTGTTATCATGGCTTATATGATATGGGTGCTAGTGCTAGTGCAATACCTTATTCTTTATACCAGGAAGTTATGCATGATATTGCACCTGCTGAGATGGAAGATATTGTTGTTACAATTAAACTTGCTAATAGAGATACTATTTCACCAATGGGAATTGTTATAGATGTTGAAGTCTTGTGTGGGAAAACTAAATATCTTGCTGATTTTCTTGTTCTTGGTTCCCCACAAGATAGTTTTTGTCCCATTATATTTGGTAGACCCTTCTTAAATACTGTTAATGCTACCATAGATTGCAAAAGGGATGTTGTTATTGTCGGTTTAGATGATATGACTCATGAATTTAATTTTTCTAAATTTAGTAGACAACCCCGTGAAGAAGAATTACCTAGTAAGGATGGAATTATTGGTCTTGCTTCTATTGCCGTACCTCCTAGTGATCCTTTAGAACAATATTTGCTAGACCATGAAAATGATATGTTCATGAATGAAAGAAGGGAATTAGATGAAGTATTCTTTAAGCAGGAATCTGTTCTGAAAAACAATTTACCTGTTGAAATCCTAGGGGATCCTCCTCCTCCCAAGGGTGATCCCGTGTTTGAGCTCAAACTGTTACCTGATACTCTTAAATATGCTTATCTTGATGAGAAAAAGATATACCCTATTATTATTAGTGCTAACCTTTAAGAACATGAAGAAGACAGATTATTAAAAACTCTGAAGAAGCACCATGCTGCTATTGGGTATACTCTTGATGATCTTAAGGGCATTAGTCCCACTCTATGTCAACATAAAATTAATTTGGAAGAAGATGCTAAACCAGTTCGTGATCATCAACGCCGTCTGAATCCTAAAATGAAAGAAGTGGTAAGAAAGGAGATACTAAAGCTCCTTGAGGCAGGTATAATTTATCCCGTTGCTGATAGTAAGTGGGTAAGTCATGTCCATTGTGTCCCTAAGAAGGGAGGTATTACTGTTGTTCCTAATGATAAAGATGAATTGATTCCTCCAAGAATTATCAATGGTTATAGGATGGTAATTAATTTCCACAAGTTAAATAAGGCCACTAAAAAGGATCATTACCCCTTACCTTTTATCGATCAAATGCTAGAAAGATTGTCTAAACATACACATTTTTGCTTTCTAGATGGTTATTCTAGTTTCTCTCAAATACCTGTGTCAGCCAAAGATCAATCGAAGACTACTTTTACATGCCCTTTTGGTACTTTTGCTTATAGACGTATGCCTTTTGGTTTATGTAATGCACCTGCTACCTTTCAAAGATGCATGATGGCTATATTCTCTGACTTTTGTGAAAAGATTTGTGAGGTTTTCATGGACGACTTTTCCGTCTATGGATCCTCTTTTGATGATTGCTTGAGCAACCTTGATCGGGTTTTGCAGAGATGTGAAGAAACTAATCTTGTCTTGAATTGGGAAAAGTGCCACTTTATGGTTAATTAAGGTATTGTCTTGGGGCATAAAGTTTCTGAAAGAGGTATTGAAGTTGATAAAGCCAAGGTTGATGCTATTGGAAAGATGCCATGTCCCAAGGACATCAAAGGTATAAGAAGTTTCCTTGGTCATGCCAATTTTTATAGGAGGTTCATCCTGGACTTCTCAAAAATCTCTCGGCCTCTGACTAATTTATTACAAAAAGATATACCATTTGTATTTGAAGATGATTGTGTAGAAGCATTTGAAATACTTAAGAAAGCATTGGTCTCTGCACCTATTATTCAGCCACCTGATTGGAATTTACCCTTTGAAATTATGTGTGATGCTAGTGATTATGCTGTAGGTGCTGTTCTAGGACAAAGAGTTGATAAGAAACTAAATGTTATTCAATATGCTAGTAAAACTCTAGACAATGCTCAAAGAAATTATGCTACTACTGAAAAAAAATTCTTAGCAGTTGTATTTGCTTGTGATAAGTTTAGACCTTATGTTGTTGATTCTAAAGTAACTATTCACACCGATCATGCTGCTATTAAATATCTTATGGAAAAGAAAGATGATAAACCTAGACTTATTAGATGGGTTCTCTTGCTACAAGAATTTGATTTACATATTGTTGATAGAAAAGGAGCTGAGAACCCCGTTGCAGACAACTTGTCTATGTTAGAAAATGTGCTTGATGACCCACTACCTATTGATAATAGCTTTCCTAATGAGCAATTAAATGTCATAAATACTTCTCATACTGCTCCATGGTATGCTGATTATGCTAATTACATTGTTGCTAAGTTTATACCACCTAGTTTCACATACTAGCAAAAGAAAAAGTTCTTTTATGATTTGAGGCAATACTTTTGGGATGACCCACATCTTTATAAAGGAGTAGATGGTGTCATTAGACGTTGTGTACCTGAGCATGAACAGGAACAGATCCTACGCAAGTGCCACTCCGAAGCTTATGGAGGACACCATGCTGGAGATAGAACTGCACATAAGGTACTGCAATCTGGTTTTTATTGGCCTACTCTCTTCAAGGATGCCCGTAAGTTTGTCTTATCTTGTGATGAATGTCAAAGAATTGGTAATATTAGTAGATGTCAAGAAATGCCTATGAATTATTCACTTGTTATTGAACCATTTGCTATTTGGGGCTTTGACTATATGGGACCTTTTCCTTCCTCTAATGGTTATACACATATTTTAGTTGCTGTTGATTACGTTACTAAGTGGGTAGAAGCTATTCCAACTAGTAGTGCTGATCATAACACTTCTATTAAAATGCTTAAAGAAGTTATTTTTCCAAGGTTTGGAGTCCCTAGATATTTAATGACTGATGGTGGTTCACATTTTATTCATGGTGCTTTCCATAAAATTCTTGCTAAATATGATGTTAATCATAGAATTGCATCTCCTTATCACCCTTAGTCTAGTGGTCAAGTAGAATTGAGTAATAGAGAACTCAAATTAATTTTGCAAAAGACTGTTAATAGGTCCAGAAATAATTGGTCCAAGAAACTTGATGATGCATTATGGGCCTATAGAACTGCATATAAAAATCCTATGGGTATGTCTCCGTATAAAATGGTCTATGGAAAAGCATGTCACTTACCTCTCGAACTAGAACACAAGGCTTATTGGGCTATTAAAGAACTTAATTATGATTTTAAACTTGCCGGTGAGAAGAGGTTATTTGATATTAGCTCACTTGATGAATGGAGAACCCAAGCCTACGAAAATGCCAAGTTGTTTAAAGAAAAAGTTAAAAGGTGGCATGATAAAAGAATACAAAAGCGTGAGTTTAATGTAGGTGATTATGTATTGCTATACAACTCTCGTTTAAGATTTTTTGCAGGAAAACATCTCTCCAAATGGGAAGGCCCTTACGTTATCGAGGAGGTCTATCGTTCTGGTGCCATAAAAATCAACAACTTCGAAGGCACAAATCCGAAGGTGGTGAACGGTCAAAGAATCAAACACTATATCTCAGGTAATCCCATAAATGTTGAAACCAATGTTATTGAAACCGTAACCCTGGAGGTGTACATAAAGGACACTTTCCGGAATGTTTCAGACTCTGAAAAGGAATAGGTATGTGGTACGGTAAGTAAACTGACTCCAAAATAGTTTTTAAGGCAATATTTCTCCGTTTTGGAATATTTAGAAAAATAGAAAAATAAGCAGCAGTCCGGAAAGGACACGAGGGCTCCATGAGGGTGGAGGGCGCACCCTACCCCCTGGGCGCCCCCCTACCTCATGGGCACCTCATGTGCTCTGCGGACCCTGTTTTCTTATAGGACACGTATCTTGGTCGGTAAAAATTCATTATATAACCTCCCGGGGTTTTTGACTCCCGTATCATGCAAAAATCTCCTGTCTTTGTTTCGAGTTGTTTTCTATCAGGGTTCTCAAGGCCAGGCACTATGTCGTCTCCCTCCTCCTCCAACTATGAGGGCAATGATGCTTGGCTAATGAAGATAGAGCTGAAGAGAGAAGAACCTATGGAGATCAACAAGGATGAAGGGATCAAGAAGGCCATGGAGGACCAAGTTCCAGCAACAGAGAACACCCTTCAAATGGATCACAATCTTCTTACTCCAACAGAAATCGAAGCTTTCAAGATGATTGAGTTGGCTCAGATACAAAATAAGTATCTCACACGTGAAAAATATTTTGTTGAAGGAGCATATCATCGCACTCAAGGGCATTATCCGCAAGCTAGAAGACCTCCTACGCTCGATGTGCGACTATCCATCATCAACAACTCCACCGTCTCCTCCAACAAAGAAGAATTGAGTATCTGGTATGGGCACTCCACTTGGCAACTGCCAAGCTTGGGGGAGTGCCCCGGTATCGTATCACCATCACTTTTATCTTTACCGTTTTTCTTAGTTCGATCCTTTTGGTAATATCTTGATCTAGTAGAATAAAAGTTCTTAGTATGATCTAGTTGTGAGTTTTTCTTTATTACCCCTCTATATAATCGAGGCCGTGAGCTATATAATAAAGATTAGTGTTGAGTCAAGGGCTTGATTATTTTGCCATGATCCTAAGTGAATAAAAGAAAAGAGAAAGAAATAAAAAGATCATGTTACTCTTATGGAGAGTAATGAGCTCACATAGAAAGAGTATGATGAATAAAAGTTGTTGAGAGTTGACAAACATTGTTTTGGTCATCGTTGCAATTAATAGGAAGTAATAAAGAAAGAGAGGTCTTCACATATAAATATACTATCTTGGACATCTTTTATGATTGTGAGCACTCATTAAAATATGACATGCTAAAAAGTTGACATTGGACAAGGAAGACAACGTAATGGGTTATGCTTTCTTACATCTGAGATAAATTATATTGTCTTGGATCCTCCAACATGTTGAGCTTGCCTTTCTCCCTCATGCTAGCCAAATTCATTGCACCAAGTAGAGATACTACTTGTGCTTCCGAACACCCTTAAACCAGTTTTGCCATGAGAGTCAACCATACCTACCTATGGGTTGAGTAAGATCCATCAAGTAAGTTGTCATCGGTGCAAACATTAAAAATTGCTCTCTAAATATGTATGATTGATTGGTGTGGTAGAAATAAGCTTTATACAATCGTGTGATATGGTAGTAATAAAAGCGACAGACTACATAATAAAGGTCCATATCACAAGTGGCAATATAAAGTGACGTTCTTTCGCATTAGGATTTTGTGCATCCAATCATAAAAGCGCATGACAACCTCTGCTTCCCTCTACGAAGGGCCTATCTTTTACTTTTATCTCCTATACTGCAAAAGAGTCAAGGTGATCTTCACCCTTCCTTTTTACATTCTATCCTTTGGCAAGCACAATATGTTGGAAAGATCCTGGTATATATGGCTAATTGGATGTGGGTCTTCATGAACTATTACTGTTGACATTACCCTTGAGGTAAAATGTTGGGAGGCAAAACTATAAGCTCCTATCTTTCTCTGTGTCCGATTAAAACTCCATACCCATAAATATTGTGTGAGTGTCAGCAATTGTGAAAGACTATATGATAGTTGAGTATGTGGACTTGCTGAAAAGCTCTTATACATTGACTCTTTCCTATGTTATGATAAATTGCAATTGCTTCAATGACTGAGATTATAGTTTTTTAGTTTTCGATGAAGTTTACAATTCATACTTGATATTGTGATTGAATTATTGCTCTAGAATAAGATATCATATGACAAGAATTATATAAGTTGCTGCTCTAAGAATGATCACGATGCCCTCATGTCCGTATTTTATTTTTATCGACACCTTCATCTCTAAACATGTGGACATATTTTTCGATTTCGGCTTTTCGCTTGAGGACAAGCGAGGTCTTAGCTTGGGGGAGTTGATACGTCCATTTTGCAGCATGCTTTTATATCGATATTTATTGCATTATGGGTTGTTATGACACATTATGTCACAATACTTATGCCTATTCTCTCTTAATTTACAAGGTTTACATAAAGAGGGAGAATGCTGGTAGTTAGGATTCTGGCTGGAAAAGGAGCAAATATTAGAGACCTATTCTGCACAGCTCCAAAAGTCTTGAAACTTCACAGATAATGTTTTCCAAATATATAAAAAACATTGAGCGCGAGTACTTCACCAGGGGGGCCACACCCTGCCCACGAGGGTGGGGGTGTGCCCTACCCCCTGGGCGCGCCCCCTACCTCGTGGGCCCCCTGGTGGCCCTCCGGTGACCATCTTCTGCTATATGGACTCTTTCAATGGGAAAAAATCATAAGCCATCTTCTCGGATGAAACTCCGGCACCACGAGGCGGAACCTTGGCGGAACCAATCTAGGGTTCTGGCGGGGCTGTTCTGCCGGGGAAACTTCCCTCCCGGAGGGGGAAATCATCGCCATCGTCATCACCAACGCTCCTCTCATCGGGATAGGGCAATCTCCATCAACATCTTCATCAGCACCATCTCATCTCAAAACCCTAGTTCATCTCTTATACCCAATTCTTGTCTCCAAGTCCGGGATTGGTGCTAGTAGGTTGCTAGTAGTGTTAATTACTCCTTGTAGTTGATGCTAGTTGGTTTAATTGGTGGAAGATCATATGTTCAGATCCTATATGCACATTAATACCCCTCTGATTATGAACATGTTTATGCTTTGTGAGTAGTTACTTTTGTTCCTGAGGACATGGGAGAAGTCTTGCTATTAGTAGTCATGTGAATTTGGTATTCGTTCAATTTTTTGATGAGATGCATGTTGTCTCTCCTCTAGTGGTGTTATGTGAACGTCGACTACATGACACTTCACCATTGTTTGGGCCTAGAGGAAGGCATTGGGAAGTAATAAGTAGGTGATGGGTTTCTAGAGTGACAGAAGCTTAAACCCTAGTTTATGCATTGCTTCATAAGGGGCTGATTTGGATCCGTATGTTTCATGCTATGGTTAGGTTTACCTTAATACTTTTGTTGTAGTTGAGAATGCTTTCAATATAGGTTAATCATAAGTAGGATGCTTGTCCAAGTAAGGGCAGCACCCAAGCACCGGTCCACCCACATACCAAATTATCAAAGTACCGAACATGAATCATATGAACGTGATGAAAACTAGCTTGACAATATTCCCATGTGTCCTCGGGAGCGCTTTACATCATATAAGAGTTTGTCCAGGCTTGTCCTTTGCTACAAAAGGATTGGGCCACTTTGCTGCACTTTATCTACTTTTGTTACTTGTTGCTCGTTACAAATTATCTTATCACAAAACTATTTGTTACCACTTATTTCAGTACTTGCAGAGAATACCTTGCTAGAAACCACTTATCATTTCCTTCTGCTCCTCGTTGGGTTCGACACTCTTACTTATCAAAAGGACTATGATAGATCCCCTATACTTGTGAGTCATCAGGCGCCTCCGCAGTCTGCTTGCTAGCCACCCATCACCTTCGGTTTGACATTGAAGGTTTTCAGCCATAGGCCGAAGTGGGGCCTGATGCGGAGGAAGGCCTCACACACGACGATAAACACCGAGATGTTGGGGATGAAATTGGCAGTCAGATCATGAAAATCCAGCCCATAGTAGAACATGAGCCCGCGGACAAACGGGTGGAGAGGAAATCCCAGTCCACAAACGAAATGGGTAAGGAAAAATACCCTCTCATGGGGTTCGGGCGTTGGGACGATCTGCCCCGCATTTGGCAGCCGGTGCGCGATATCCGCAGCGAGGTATCCGACTTCCCGTAACTTTTTGATGTTCTCCTCCGTGGCGGAGGAGACCATCCACTTGCCTCCTGCTCCGGACATGCTTGGAGTGGTTTGACAAGAAGAAAGTGAGCTTGGGCGCTAGAGCTCGAGTGTGCGGGAATGGGTAAGCAAGGAGGAAGAAGGCGTGGGTGAAAAAAGTAAATCTTTGTCCCTTTATAAGGGCGGAAGAGGTGATGTGTCTCCCCACTTGCCTGGCAAAACCGCTTATTCCCCAGGCACCGTAATTGATGGCGCGGTTGGGTTACCCACGTCTATATTGATGAGAATCCCGTGATAAGGGGAACACGATCTCTGCTTTGACAGGACGTGTCAAGAAAACCGCCTCGCGATATGTGCAGAACTGGTTGAGAAAAGTGGTTCGAATAATAACCGGGCCATGGCGTGATGTCATGCTGTCAAAACGTGTCAACAGATTAGATTTGTGGAAATATTATTCTCTCTACGGTGGTATGTGGAACTTATTTTGCAGGGTCGGACACTATCCTTGTATTCAAACTCTTACATGGTGTATTCGGAGGAGGAACCCGCCTTGCAATGCCGAAGACAACACTGCGTGCCGGACTCATCGTCATTGAAGCCTGGTTCAGGGGCTACCGAGGGAGTCCTGGATTAGGGGGTCTCTGGACAGCCGGACTATATCCTTTGGCCGGACTGTTGGACTATGAAGATACGAGATTGAAGACTTCGTCCCCTGTCCGGATGGGACTCTACTTGGCATGGAAGGCAAGCTAGGCAATATGGATATGTATATCTCCTCCTTTGTAACCGACCTTGTGTAACCCTAGCCCCCTCCGGTGTCTATATAAACTGGAGGGTTTTAGTCCATAGGACAACATACAATCATACCATAGGCTAGCTTCTAGGGTTTAGCCTCTTTGATCTCGTGTTAGATCAACTCTTGTAATTGTAACGCCCGGATAATTAGGCTATAGTAAAACTCTTCTAATGATGCCATGTCATCCGTGTTACTGTTGCTAATCAAGTGGTAGTTCAAAATCATTGCAAATTCAAAATATGAATTAGTGACAAACACCCTAAGTTTTCAAAAGGCAAAGCGAAAATGTTCGGGGGTTGCCAAATATTGCACTGGTAATTATGGTGAAGCAAACACCATTTTATAAAATGCTAAATGCCCTAAAACTAAATAAAATAGAAAGGGAAAATAAATAAAAGAAAGAAATTACAAAAAGAAACAAAAAAGGGGGGAAGCCCCCTGGACCAGGCAGCCCAACCCACCCGCACGGCCACCGCCCAACCCCCCTGGCCCGCAGCCAGCCTGGCCGGCCCAGCCGGCCCAGCTCCCGCACCGCGTCCCCTTCCCATGTTCCCCCGACCCGGGTCGGAACAGGGCACGTCCCAGCCGAACCCCCCTCGCCGGCGACGAGATGAGGGGATAAGGACGCCGACGCCGCGCCCGCTCGGTCTCTCCTCCCACTCGCCCCCACTCTCCCCTCGGTCCTTGCGCCTTCCCCCTCAGATCTACCGCGCTCCCCTTCGTTCCCCTCTGTAACCGAGCGCCGCCGTCGCCATGGCTGCGCCATAACCGCGGCCACCGGCCACCCCGCACCTCGCTAGCACGTCCACGAGACGCGCCGACGACCTCTACTTCGGCTACGCCTCGCCATCGAGCTCGAGGAGCACCGCAGGCCACGGATCGAGTCATCTGCTTCCTCGACGGCCGCCGGCGATCCCCTTCCTCCCCGGCGAGCTCTGCTGCTCCTAAGCCACCACGGGTCTTTCTTGACCGCTCGGTGAGCTCCACTCCGTCCTCTCCCCTCTCCTTCTTCGCCTCACTGCGCCCTAGCTAGCTGCCGCCGAAGCACCCGACCGCGCCGCCGCCTGCGCGCGTCGCCGGCGCCCTTCCGGTGACCAAATGGTCACGGGGCCGAGTCCTTTGTGCTCAGCGCGTCGCGCAGGTCCTTCCTAGCCTTCCCTTTCACCCCGAAGCGCGCTGTGTCGCCATCTTCATTTCACGCCCGAACCACCTTGCCGCCGACGAGCTCGTGGCGCTCGACTTCGGCCACCACCGCCCCTACAACCACCCCCACTCACTCCGCCGTCGTCTTGCCGTTCGAACGCGACCGGTCCCGCTCGATTTGGTGCCCTATGGGCGAAACCCGTCACTCTCCCGAGCCGCGCCGCCGCGGAAACGGACTCAACGGCGTCTAAACGCCGGCCGGCTGATGTGGCATGCGTGGGGTCCACCCCCTGGGTCACTGCCTGTGGGCCTGGGGGCCCCAACTGGCCAAGTTGACCGGGTCAACTACGCTGATGTGGCAGCTACTGCCACTGACATGCGGGCCCGCGTGAGTTAAAACATTTTGTAAAAAGATAAAATGCTAATTATTTCATTAATTACTTTAGTTAACTAAACAGTCACTCACTACTGGGTCCCACCCACTAATTAACCCAATTATTAGTCTAAAACCCCCTTGTTATTACCCTGTCAATGACATGTGGGTCCCACTGGACCCACCTGTCTGGTTTGACTGGTCAACCGACCAGTTGACCTGCTGACATCACTCTGATGTCATGCTTGCGTCATCAGACACTGTTCTGGATAATGTTGGCTTTAGATAAATAATTAAAATCAGAAAATGATTTAAATCTTTAGAAAATCATATCTTTTAATCCGTAACTCGGATGAAAATACTTTCTACATGAAAGTTGCTCAGAACGACGAGACGATTCCGGATACGCAGTCCGTTCGTCCACCACACCCCCCTAACCTATCGAGCCCGCAACTTTCCCCCTCCGGCTCCTCTGCCCGAAAACACGAAACACCGGGAATACTTTCCCGGATGATTCCCCCCTTGACCAGTACCACCTTATACCACGTTAGGGCACGCCTAGCATCGCTTATTGACATGTCATGCATCGATATGCATCTGTTTACTTGGTATTCATTGTTTCTTCCCCCTCTTCTCTCCGGTAGACTACGAGACCGACGCTGCTGCTGCCCAGTTCGACTACGGAGTTGACGACCCCTCTCTCTTGCCAGAGCAACTAGGCAAGCCCCCCCCCCCTTGATCACCAGATATCGCCTACTCTTCCCTATACTGCTTGCATTAGAGTAGTGTAGCATGTTACTGCTTTCTGATAATCCTATTCTGATGCATAGCCTGTCATTGCTGCTACAGTCATTGATACCTTACCCGCAATCCTAAATGCTTAGTATAGGATGCTAGTTTATCACTTTTGGCCCTACATTCTTGTCGGTCTGCCTTGCTATACTATTGGGCCGTGATCACTCGGGAGGTGATCACGGGTATATACTATACATACATACATACTATACAGATGGTGACTAAAGTCGGGTCAGCTCGAAGAGTACCCGCGAGTGATTCACGGATTGGGGGCTGAAAGGACCTTTGTCCCGACGGCCCTCTGTGTGGATCTTTGTGGCGGAGCGACAGGGCAGGTTGAGACCGCCTAGGAGAGAGGTGGGCCTGGCCCTGTTCGGCGTTCGCGGATACTTAACACGCTTAACGAGATCTTGGTATTTGATCTGAGTTGGTTACAAGCCTATACGCACTAACCATCTACGCGGGAGTAGTTATGGGTATCCCGACGTCGTGGTATCAGCCGAAGCACTTCAGACGTCAGCTACGGAGCGGCGCGCACCGGATTGGAACGTAAGCCTGCTCTTGTATTAAGGGGGCTAGTTCTGCTTCCGGCCGCCCTCGCAACGTGCAGGTGTGCTATGGGCGATGGGCCCAGACCCCTGTGCGCTTAGGTTTAGACCGGCGTGCTGGCCTCTCTGTTTTGCCTAGGTGGGGCTGCGACGTGTTGATCTTCCGCGGCCGGGCATGACCCAGGAAAGTGTGTCCGGCCAAATGGGATCAAGCGTGCTGGGTAAGTTGGTGCACCCCTGCAGGGAAGTTAATCTATTCGAATAGCCGTGATCTTTGGTAACAGGACGACTTGGAGTTGTACCTTGACCTTATGACAACTAGAACCGGATACTTAATAAAACACACCCTTCCAAGTGCCAGATACAACCGGTGGTCGCTCTACCTCAGGGATATGAGGAGGGGATCGCCGGGTAGGATTATGCTATGAAATGCTATTTGGAGATGCTACTTGGAGATGCTACTTGGAGGACTTCAATCTACTCTCTTCTACTTGATGCAAGACGGTGGTTGCGAGAAGCGTAGTCTTCGACAGGATTAGCTATCCCCCTCTTATTCTGGCATTCTGCAGTTCAGTCCACTGATATGGCCTCCTTACACATATACCCATGCATATGTAGTGTAGTTCCTTGCTTGCGAGTACTTTGGATGAGTACTCACGGTTGCTTTCTCCCCCCTTTTTCCCCTTTCCTTTCTTTCTGGTCGTCGCAACCAGATGCTGGAGTCCAGGAGCCAGACGCCACCGTCGACGACGACCCCTACTACACTGGAGGTGCCTACTACTACGTGCTGCCCGCTGATGACGACCGGGAGTAGTTTAGGAGGATCCCAGGCAGGAGGCCTGCGCCTCTTTCGATCTGTATCCCAGTTTGTGCTAGCCTTCTTAAGGCAAACTTGTTTAACTTATGCCTGTGCTCAGATATTGTTGCTTCCGCTGACTCGTCTATGATCGAGCACTTGTATTCGAGCCCTCGAGGCCCCTGGCTTGTATTATGATGCTTGTATGACTTATTTATGTTTTAGAGTTGTGTTGTGATATCTTCCCGTGAGTCCCTAATCTTGATCGTACACATTTGCGTGCATGATTAGTGTACGATTGAATCGAGGGCGTCACAAGTTGGTATCAGAGCCGACTGCCTGTAGGAATCCCCCTTCCACACTCCTTGGCCGAAGTCGAGTCTAGACATTACAAAAACTTTTACTAACTTGGCTGTGTGCCTTACGGGCCCACGTCGCCATCGGGTGGTACTAGGATCTTTTACTCCTCGACCTTTACTCTGGGACTCTGAACTCTTTTCTACTCGGGTTAAACGAATTTACTAACTCTGACATTAGGATCCCGTTACCATGTTCACCCCGAAGTTGGATAAGCCATAGTTATTCTGTAGGATAGCATTTTGAATAGTGCCCATGTTGTCATTTGACTCCATTGAAACATCCTTGTTTTCAGATGGAATCCACGAGGCAGGTCGTGCGCCACACTGCGGCCATTGGTGCCTCAGGATCACCTGCTGTGCTAGCTGATATGATGACCTATCTGGGTTATCGCTGGCACCCTGAGTACACCGTCTACGAGGAGTACCAGGACTTTAACCAGGAGCAGTACCGTGCCATCGTCCACCTCTACTCTCGGGAGTATGAGTCCACTACCGTGCTGCACACCGCTCATGGTGTTGGAGTGACCATCGAGATGGCAGTCCACGATGCTGCTCATGCTGCTCTGACACGTCTTCGTGGAGAGTATCAGGCATTGGACACTTCCCCTTTCAGACACATTCCTATCGCATCTGACGTTGGCGCGGAGGGATACTACACTGCCGCCTACTCCACCGTCACCCGAGAGCCCTTCCACCATCAGCGCCTGGTTCTGCATGCTGATGGGCTGGACTGAGCTAACAGAGCTCTTCGCCACGAGTTGTACACCACTCGTCAGCACCTTTACAGGGCTCTAACGCTGTTGCACCCCTTTGTCCGGTCTGGACAGCTGCCGCGTTCTGCGATCTACCCAGCAAGGACCGTGATGCCCCACGGTGTCGGATGGCCAGAGGTGGGAGGCTACTCTCCCGCACTTGGTCCTCTTCTGCCACCTGAGCGTCGGGTTCTACACCAGAGTATCCGCGGCCCCCAGGCCACTGACGTGGAGGACTATCCGTTGCCTCACTACCAGCTGTCAGGTTACAGCTACCTTCACAGTACCTCCTGGGACTGATGTAGTCTTGCTCATTAGTATTAGATGCATTCGCGAGCCTGCGTGCCGCCTATAATGACTTAGTCTATGTACTGGACTTTGTGTACTGAGCTCTATGTCCGACCCCTTTTGTAAGTTATGCCGACTATCTATGTGGTAACTGTCGTGCTCCTTTCATTATGCTTGTTTCATCATGAATGATTCTTGTCTATGCAAATTTCTCAATACTGAACTACCCCTGTTATATACTAGCAGGATGGTTAGACCAGTTGGTCGTGGTCGTGGTGGCAACTTCCCACCACCGCCTGAGTACATGGCTGGTATGATCCAACAGCTTGAGATGAATCGCCAGTTCATGGAAAACGTGATGGCTCAGTTTCCTCGCCCCAATATGAACCAGCATCCAAACACAACAACTCTGCAGGATTTCATACGCCTCAACCCAAGTGTGTACCGCAGCTCAACCCAGCCGCTGGATGCTGATGACTGGCTCCGTGACATCACCTATGAGATGGAGTCTGCTGATGTAGCCCCTGCCAGCTATGTCACTTTTGCTTCCTTCTTCCTGAAGGGACCCGCAGCTCAATGGTGGGACAGCCACAGGCGTACTCTGCCAGTTGGAACAATCATCACCTGGCCAGACTTCCAGGCTGCTTTCCGTGCCCGCTTCATCCCCCAAGGAGTCATGGACCGGAAGAAGCGTGAGTTTCGCAACCTCACCCAAGGCAACAAGACTGTTGAAGCTTATCAGCGAGAGTTTCTGGACTTGTCTCGCTATGCTGAAGAGGACATTGCAACTGATGCACGTAGGCAGGAGAAGTTCCGTGACGGCCTTCAAGCTGACATCAAGCTCGCACTTCTAGTGCACGACTTTGCTAATTTCGCCACCTTGGTGAATAAGGCCATCAATGTTGAGACTGGTCTGCAAGAACACCAGAGCTCTCAAAGGCGCAACCGTGACACGGGCTCATCTTCGGGCCCGCCCTCGCAGAAGCGTAAGATATGGATCCCGAACAGCATGTACCGTCCAAATGCACCAGCCCCAAGGCAGTCTTACGCTGCACCTCGTCTGCCTACTGCTCCAACTAGGCAGCCAAGGCTTCCAGCTCCGCCACCCCAAGCTCCTGTTCCCACTCCCAATAATGGCATGTGCTACAAGTGTGGTCAACCAGGTCACCGTGCTAGGGATTGCATTCAGAATCAGAATCAACTGGCCCTTCCAGCCGCTGGCCGTGGAAACAACCAGACCCGCAATAACAATGCCAAGTCTTATGGCCGTGTTCATGCCAACCACGTTGATCTGAATGAAGCTCAAGACCAGCCTGCTACTGTGATGGGTACACTCCTCGTAAATTCAGTATCAGCATCCGTTTTATTTGATACTGGTGCATCGCATTCATTCATGTCTGAAGATTTCGCATTCATGCATGGCATTAAAAGTGAACACATGAATGCTTCACTATTAGTACACACCCCTGCGGGCCAATGTCGAACCTCCATGATTTGCAACGACGTCCCCGTTGAAATCGAAGGACTGGAATTCCTTGTCTCACCCATCGTACTGAAGTCTTGTAGCATTGACCTCATTCTGGGAATTAATTGGTTAAAGGCGCATACTGCCTCTATAGTTTGCGCCACTAAGACCGTTCATCTGCTACACCCTTCCGATGAAATAGTCACTTACCGAGCTCATCTGGTGCAAAATGCCGAGGCAAGGCTCTATGCATTGAATGCATTGAACGCTGCACCACTCGAGGGTATTGAAAACATTCCTGTCGTGCGTGACTTCCTCGACGTCTTTCCAGAAGAACTCCCAGGGATTCCCCCTGCTAGAGCTGTCGAATTCGTCATCGACTTGAAACCAGGCACCACTCCTATAGCCAAGCGACCCTACAAGATGCCGCCGCATGAACTCCTTGAGCTTAAGGAGGAAATCGATAAATCTCTTCGAAGTGGTTTCATTCGCCCAAGTTGCTCTCCTTGGGGAGCACCTTCTCTCTTTGTCAAGAAGAAAGATGGGACAAACCGATTGGTCCAAGACTACCATCCTATAAACCAAGCTACCATTCAGAATAAGTATCCTCTTCCTCGGATCAATGATCTGTATGATCAATTGGCTGGTTCATCAGTGTTCTCTAAACTCGACTTGAGGTTGGGTTACCACCAGATCTGTGTTCGTGAGGAGGATATCCCCAAGACCGCCTTTGTGACTCGTTATGGTTCATACGAGTACACCGTCATGTCTTTCGGCTTAACCAATGCTCCAGCCACCTTCTCTCGCCTGATGAACTATATATTCATGGATTACCTCGACAAGTTCGTCGTGGTTTATCTGGATGACATTCTGGTATTTTCCAAGAACGAAGAGGAACATGCTGGACATCTTCGTCTTGTGCTGGAAAAGCTACGAGAGCATCAACTATACGCCAAGTTCTCCAAATGTGAATTCTGGCTCCCCGAAGTAACCTATCTCGGGCATGTCATCTCTAAGGATGGTATTGCCATCAACCCTGAACGAGTCCAGGCTATTCTTGATTGGACTCCTCCGAAGAAGTTAAGCAAGTCAGAAGTTTTCTCGGTCTCGCCAGCTACTGCCGTCGATTCGTCGAGAACTTCTCCAAGATTGCCAGGCCTCTGACTAACCTATTGCATAAGGGCGTCAAGTTCCAATGGACAGATAAATGTCAGGAAAGTTTCCAGGCACTCAAGGACAAGTTGACTTCTGCCCCAGTACTAGCTCCTCCTGATACTAAGAAGGACTTCGTCATTTACTGCGACGCTTCCCGTCAAGGATTAGGCTGTGTCCTAATGCAAGAGCGCAAAGTGGTTGCTTATGCCTCTCGACAATTGCGCCCTCACGAAGAGAACTACCCAGTTCACGACCTCGAGCTTGTTGCTGTTATCCATTCACTGAAACAGTGGCGACATTACCTTCTCGGTAATCGTTGCGAGATCTTCACCGACCATCAAAGTCTGAAGTATCTGTTTACTCAGCCAGACCTGAACCTCCGTCAGCAGAGATGGATGGAGATTTTTGCAGACTTTGACTTGGGTATTTCCTATACACCAGGCAAGGCTAATGTAATGGCTGATGCCTTGAGCCGCAAGTCTTACTGCAACCACCTCCAGGTTCACAAAGTTCAGCCCTCACTTGTTGAGGAATTCAGGAAGCTGAACCTCCATATTGTTCCTCCTGGTGCTCTCACTCCCCCTCCTCCTGAGAGCCGCAAGATGAATCTCCGTGTTGTTTCCCAGGTTTCCCTCTATACCCTGGCTGTCGAACCCGATCTCGTGAGCTCCATCAAGACATTACAGGGATATGACTCTGAAGTCCACAAGATTAAGCGCGACCTCAAAGAAGGAAAACCATCATTCTTCACTATTGCTGATGACGGCGCCTTGTACTTCAAAGGCCGCCTAGTGGTGCCGTGTAAGAAGGAAAACCTGAATATGACTCAGGAGGTTATGAAAGAAGCTCATGATACGCCTCTATGTATCCATCCTGGTAGTACAAAGATGTACCAAGACATCCGCCAGAGATTCTGGTGGTCTAAAATGAAACAAGACATTGCTCGTTGTGTTGCTGAATGTGACGTTTGCCGTCGTATCAAAGCAGAACATCAAAGGCCTGCTGGAACTCTGCAACCTATATCTATTCCTGAATGGAAATGGGACCATGTCGAGATGGACTTCGTTACTGGATTTCCCAAATCGCAAAAGGGTAATGATGCTATTCTTGTCGTCATTGACCGACTTTCTAAGGTTGCACATTTTCTGGCGGTCAAAGAAACGATCACTGCTAGTCAGCTTGCAACTCTCTACATGTCCAGAATTGTTTCGCTTCACGGTATTCCACTGGTTATCAGTTCAGACCGTGGCAGTTTATTCACTTCAAGATTCTGGGCAAGTTTCCAAGAAGCTATGGGCACTCATCTGTCTTTCAGCACTGCGTTTCATCCGCAGTCACAAGGGCAAGTTGAACGTGTCAACCAAGTTCTCGAAGACATGCTTCGAGCTTGTGTTATTTCCTTCGGCAAGAAATGGGAGGAATCTCTCCCGTATGCTGAGTTCTCTTATAATAATAGCTATCAAGCTAGTCTGAAGATGGCCCCCTTCGAAGTGTTATATGGACGAAAGTGCCGAACCCCTCTGTACTGGTCAGAAACTGGGGAACATCCACTCTTCGGTCCGGATATTATCCAACATGCCGAAGAGCAAGTCCGCATTATTCGCGAGAATCTCAAGACTGCTCAGTCACGCCAAAAGAGTAATTATGACCGTCATCATAAAGACATGGTCTATCAACCTGGCGAAAAGGCCTATCTTCGCGTTACACCAATGAAGGGTGCTCACCGCTTCGGGATCAAGGGCAAGCTAGCTCCTCGCTATATTGGCCCATTCACTATTCTCGAGAGGCGTGGAAAAGTGGCATATCAACTGGAGCTTCCGTCGAACCTTTCTCTGGTTCACGATGTGTTCCACGTGTCGCAGCTCCGTCGCTGCTTCAAGGACCCAATCCGAGCAGTGGATCATGAAGTCCTCGAATTGCAACAGGACCTCTCCTATAAAGAGCATCCGGTCCGCATTCTCGACCAAGCTAAACGCCGCACACGCTAGAAGGCGATCAAGTTCCTCAAAGTCCAGTGGTCGCACCATTCTGAAGATGAAGCCACTTGGGAACATGAGGATCGCCTGCGTGATGAATACCCCGCACTGTTTCCTTCTACCTCCTAAATCTCGGGACGAGATTTCTTGTAGTGGAGGAGATTTGTAACGCCCGGATAATTAGGCTACAGTAAAACTCTTCTAATGATGCCATGTCATCCGTGTTACTGTTGCTAATCAAGTGGTAGTTCAAAATCATTGCAAATTCAAAATATGAATTAGTGACAAACACCCTAAGTTTTCAAAAGGCAAAGCGAAAATGTTCGGGGGTTGCCAAATATTGCACTGGTAATTATGGTGAAGCAAACACCATTTTATAAAATGCTAAATGCCCTAAAACTAAATAAAATAGAAAGGGAAAATAAATAAAAGAAAGAAATTACAAAAAAAACAAAAAAAGGGGGGGGAAGCCCCCTAGACCAGGCAGCCCAACCCACCCGCACGGCCACCGCCCAACCCCCCTGGCCCGCAGCCAGCCTGGCCGGCCCAGCCGGCCCAGCTCCCGCACCGCGTCCCCTTCCCCTGTTCCCCCGACCCGGGTCGGAACAGGGCACGTCCCAGCCGAACCCCCCTCGCCGGCGACGAGACGAGGGGATAAGGACGCCGACGGCGCGCCCCCTCGGTCTCTCCTCCCACTCGCCCCCACTCTCCCCTCGGTCCTTGCGCCTTCCCCCTCAGATCCACCGCGCTCCCCTTCGTTCCCCTCCGTAACCGAGCGCCGCCGTCGCCATGGCTGCGCCATAACCGCGGCCACCGTCCACCCCGCGCCTCGCTAGCACGTCCACGAGACGCGCCGACGACCTCTACTTCGGCTACGCCTCGCCATCGAGCTCGAGGAGCACCGCAGGCCACGGATCGAGTCATCTGCTTCCTCGACGGCCGCCGGCGATCCCCTTCCTCCCCGGCGAGCTCTGCTGCTCCTAAGCCACCACGGGTCTTTCTTGACCGCTCGGTGAGCTCCACTCCGTCCTCTCCCCTCTCCTTCTTCGCCTCACTGCGCCCTAGCTAGCTGCCGCCGAAGCACCCGACCGCGCCGCCGCCTGCGCGCGTCGCCGGCGCCCTTCCGGTGACCAAATGGTCACGGGGCCGAGTCCTTTGTGCTTAGCGCGTCGCGCAGGTCCTTCCTAGCCTTCCCTTTCACCCCGAAGCGCGCTGTGTCGCCATCTTCATTTCACGCCCGAACCACCTCGCCGTCGACGAGCTCGTGGCGCTCGACTCCGGCCACCACCGCCCCTACAACCACCCCCACTCACTCCGCCGTCGTCTTGCCGTTCGAACGCGACCGGTCCCGCTCGATTTGGTGCCCTATGGGCGAAACCCGTCACTCTCCCGAGCCGCGCCGCCGCGGAAACGGACTCGCCGGTGTCTAAACGCCGGCCGGCTGATGTGGCATGCGTGGGGTCCACCCCCTGGGTCACTGCCTGTGGGCCTGGGGGCCCCAACTGGCCAAGTTGACCGGGTCAACTACGCTGATGTGGCAGCTACTGCCACTGACATGCGGGCCCGCGTGAGTTAAAACATTTTGTAAAAAGATAAAATGCTAATTATTTCATTAATTAATTTAGTTAACTAAACAGTCACTGACTAGTGGGTCCCACCCACTAATTAACCCAATTATTAGTCTAAAACCCCCTTGTTATTACCCTGTCAATGACATGTGGGTCCCACTGGACCCACCCGTCTGGTTTGACTGGTCAACCGACCAGTTGACCTGCTGACATCACTCTGATGTCATGCTTGCGTCATCAGACACTGTTCTGGATAATGTTGGCTTTAGATAAATAATTAAAATCGGAAAATGATTTAAATCTTTAGAAAATCATATCTTTTAATCCGTAACTCGGATGAAAATACTTTCTACATGAAAGTTGCTCAGAACGACGAGACGATTCCGGACACGCAGTCCGTTCGTCCACCACACCCCCCTAACCTATCGAGCCCGCAACTTTCCCCCTCTGGCTCCTCTGCCCGAAAACACGAAACACCGGGAATACTTTCCCGGATGATTCCCCCCTTGACCAGTACCACCTTATACCACGTTAGGGCACGCCTAGCATCGCTTCTTGACATGTCATGCATCGATATGCATCTGTTTACTTGGTATTCATTGTTTCTTCCCCCTCTTCTCTCCGGTAGACTACGAGACCGACGCTGCTGCTGCCCAGTTCGACTACGGAGTTGACGACCCCTCTCTCTTGCCAGAGCAACCAGGCAAGCCCCCCCCCC
>NC_041380.1:264739692-264811733 GCF_002162155.2 Triticum dicoccoides
TGTAGCATGTTACTGCTTTCTGATAATCCTATTCTGATGCA
Organism: Triticum dicoccoides; assembly: GCF_002162155.2. NCBI lineage: Eukaryota > Viridiplantae > Streptophyta > Magnoliopsida > Poales > Poaceae > Triticum > Triticum dicoccoides. The sequence continues at coordinate 264,739,734 of NC_041380.1, forward strand.
TAGCCTGTCATTGCTGCTACAGTCATTGATACCTTACCCGCAATCCTAAATGCTTAGTATAGGATGCTAGTTTATCACCTTTGGCCCTACATTCTTGTCGGTCTGCCTTGCTATACTATTGGGCCGTGATCACTCGGGAGGTGATCACGGGTATATACTATACATACATACATACTATACAGATGGTGACTAAAGTCGGGTCAGCTCGAAGAGTACCCGCGAGTGATTCACGGATTGGGGGCTGAAAGGACCTTTGTCCCGACGGCCCTCTGTGTGGATCTTTGTGGCGGAGCGACAGGGCAGGTTGAGACCGCCTAGGAGAGAGGTGGGCCTGGCCCTGTTCGGCGTTCGCGGATACTTAACACGCTTAACGAGATCTTGGTATTTGATCTGAGTTGGTTACGAGCCTATACGCACTAACCATCTACGCGGGAGTAGTTATGGGTATCCCGACGTCGTGGTATCAGTCGAAGCACTTCAGACGTCAGCGACGGAGCGGCGCGCGCCGGATTGGAACGTAAGCCTACTCTTGTATTAAGGGGGCTAGTTCTGCTTCCGGCCGCCCTCGCAACGTGCAGGTGTGCTATGGGCGATGGGCCCAGACCCCTGTGCGCTTAGGTTTAGACTGGTGTGCTGGCCTCTCTGTTTTGCCTAGGTGGGGCTGCGACGTGTTGATCTTCCGCGGCCGGGCATGACCCAGGAAAGTGTGTCTGGCCAAATGGGATCAAGCGTGCTGGGTAAGTTGGTGCACCCCTGCAGGGAAGTTAATCTATTCGAATAGCCGTGATCTTCGGTAACAGGATGACTTGGAGTTGTACCTTGACCTTATGACAACTAGAACTGGATACTTAATAAAACACACCCTTCCAAGTGGTCGCTCTACCTCAGGGATATGAGGAGGGGATCGCCGGGTAGGATTATGCTATGAAATGCTATTTGGAGATGCTACTTGGAGATGCTACTTGGAGGACTTCAATCTACTCTCTTCTACTTGATGCAAGACGGTGGCTGCGAGAAGCGTAGTCTTCGACAGGATTAGCTATTCCCCTCTTATTCTGGCATTCTGCAGTTCAGTCCACTGATATGGCCTCCTTACACATATACCCATGCATATGTAGTGTAGTTCCTTGCTTGCGAGTACTTTGGATGAGTACTCACGGTTGCTTTCTCCCCCCTTTTTCCCCTTTCCTTTCTTTCTGGTTGTCGCAGCCAGATGCTGGAGTCCAGGAGCCAGACGCCACCGTCGACGACGACCCCTACTACACTGGAGGTGCCTACTACTACGTGCTGCCCGCTGATGACGACCGGGAGTAGTTTAGGAGGATCCCAGGCAGGAGGCCTGCGCCTCTTTCAATCTGTATCCCAGTTTGTGCTAGCCTTCTTAAGGCAAACTTGTTTAACTTATGTCTGTGCTCAGATATTGTTGCTTCCGCTGACTCGTCTATGATCGAGCACTTGTATTCGAGCCCTCGAGGCCCCTGGCTTGTATTATGATGCTTGTATGACTTATTTATGTTTTAGAGTTGTGTTGTGATATCTTCCCGTGAGTCCCTGATCTTGATCGTACACATTTGCGTGCATGAGTAGTGTACGATTGAATCGAGGGCGTCACAGTAATACTCATATAATCAAGAACAATCAAGCAGGACGTAGGGTATTACCTTCATCAAGAGGGCCCGAACCTGGGTAAACATCTTGTCCCCTGCCTCCTGTTACCATCCGCCTTAGACGCACAGTTCGGGACCCCCTACCCGAGATCCGCCGGTTTTGACATCGGCAGCATCGCATCTGCAGTGCTTGGACGAACCGTTCGAGGGAACCGCAAGGTGCCGTTCGCGGGAGATCACCGTTCACGGGTCTTTGTTGTTCGCGGGAGATCGGCTACACGCATCACCAACTCTACTTCTGCTGCGGTGACTGCACGTCTAGTGGTAAACTCGATCTCGTGATCTATTTCCAGCAGCATGATCTTGGGTGCACAGTAGAGAATTTTATTTGGCGCTAGCGTAGCGTACCGCGTGTTCCAACAATTCCGATCATAATGAACCAGATGCATAGGATAAAACTTCTGATGAAATTCCAATTTCAATCGGTTGTAGTTCCAAGTCCCAATATCATCGCATAGCCTATACCATGTCAATGCCTTCTCCTTAAATGATAAAGGAAAGACCTTCTTCTTGACTTCATCCTCAGGCAAACCGGCAAGCTTAAATAATCCATAAACTTCATCCACATAGATTAGATGCATATCAGGATGTAAGGTTCCATCTCCTGCATAAGGATTAGCTAGCAGTTTCTCTATCATACCCGAAGGAATATCATAATACATATTTTCAATAGGTTCAGTAGTTTGAGGGGCAATTCTTTTCTCTTCCGGTCAGGGTGAAGATACCCCGAACAAATCCCTCAAAGGATTATTTTCCATAGCAATAAGTGACAGTCAATTTCAGCACACTATATAATTTTTTCCTTACCAAAGGCACTTCACTCCCCAGCAATGGTGCCAGAAAAGTGTCTTGATGACCCACCAGTATAGGGGATTTATCATAGTCCTTTCGATCAGTAAGAGTGTCAAACCCAACGAGGAGCAAAAGGAAATGACAAGCGGTTTTCAGCAAGGTATTCTCTGCAAGCACTGAAATTATCGGTAACAGATAGTTTTGTGATAAGATAATTCGTAACGGGTACCAAGTAAAAACTGTAACAAAGGTGCAACAAGGTGGCCCAATCCTTTTTGTAGCAAAGGAGAAGCCTGGATGAACTCTTATATAAAGCAAAGCGCTCCCGAGGACACATGGAAATTACTGTTAAGTTAGTTTTCGTCATGCTCATATGATTCACGTTCATTACTATGATAATTTGATATGTGGGTGGACCGGTGCTTGGGTGCTGTCCTTACTTGGACAAGCCTCCCACTTATGATTAACCCCTCTCGCAAGCATGTGCAACTACGAAAGAAGAATTAAGATAAATCTAACCATAGCATGAAACATGTGGATCCAAATCAGCCCCTTACGAAGCAACGCATAAACTAGGGTTTAAGCTTCTATCACTCTAGCAACCCATCATCTACTTATTACTTCCCAATGACTTCCCCTAGGCCCAAATCATGGTGAAGTGTCATGTAGTCAACGTTCACATAACACCACTAGAGGAAAGACAACATACATCTCATTAAAATATTGAACGAATACCAAATTCACATGATTACTTATAACAAGACTTCTCCCATGTCCTCAGGAATAAACGTACCTACTCACAAAGCATATTCATGTTCATAATCAGAGGGGTATTGAATATCATTAAGGATATGAACATATGATATTCCACCAAATAAACCAACTAGCATCAACTACAAGGAGTAATCAACACTACTAGCAACCCACAGGTACCAGTCTGAGGTTTTGAGACAAAGATCAGATATAAGAGATGAACTAGGGTTTGAGAGGAGATGGTGGCGGTGAAGATGTTGATGGAGATTTCCCCCCTCTCGATGAGAGGATCATTGATGATGACGATGGCTTCGATTTCCCCCTCCCGGAGGGAAGTTTCCCTGGTAAAACAGCTCCGTGGAGCCCTAGATTGCTTCTACCCAGGTTCTGCCTCGAGACGGCAGCGCTTCATCCCGAAACCTTTCTTATGATTTTTTTTCCAGGTCAAAACCCCCCATATAGCAAGAGATGGGCACCGGAGACCTGCCAGGGGGCCCACAAGCCCTAGGAGCACGCCTAGGGGGTAGGGCGCTCCCCTAGGCTTGTGGCCACCTGGTGGGTCCCCTCTAGTATTTTATTCACCCAATATTTTTTATATATTCCAAAATAATTCTTCGTAAATTTTTAGGACTTTTGGAGTTGTGCAAAATAGGTCTCTCAGATTTGCTCCTTTCCGGTCCAGAATTCCAACTGTCGGCATACTCCCTCTTTGTGTAAACCTTGTAAAATAAGAGAGAACAACGTAAGTGTACCATAATGTGTATTGATAGCCCATAATGCAATAAATATAAATATAAAAGCATGATGCAAAATGGACGTATCATCTCACCGTCGACGGTGTCCACTTCGTCATCAAGCCGTGGCACGAGGGCGACCACACCATGCTCCACGACTACATGTTGCACGTCCGGGTTGACATTGAGAAGATGCTGATACGTCCATTTTGCATCATGCTTTTATATCGATATTTATTGCATTATGGATTGTTATTTAACTTTATGTCACAATACTTATGGCTATTCTCTCTTATTTTACAAGGTTTACATAAGGAGGGAGAATGCCGGCAGCTGGAATTCTAGGCTGGAAAAGGAGCAAATATTAGAGACCTATTCTGCGCAACTCCAAAAGTCCTGAAACTCCACGGAACATCTTAAAATAAATAAAGAAAAATCCTCACCAAAGATGAAGGCCAGGGGGCCCACACCCTGCTCACGAGGGTGGGGGGCACCCCCCCTAGGGCGCGCCCCCTACCTTGTGGGCCCCCTGGTGGCTCTCCTACGTCCATCTTCTCCTATATGAAGTTTTTCGATGAGAAAAAAAATAGAGAGGAACTTTTCAGGACGAGACTCCACCGCCACGAGGCGGAACCTTGGCGGAACCAATCTAGAGCTCCAGCAGAGCTGTTCTACCGGGGATACTTCCCTCCGTGAGGGGGAAATCATCACCATCGTCATCACCAACGCTCCTCTCATCGGGAGAGGGCAATCTCCATCAACATCTTCACCAGCACCATCTCATCTCGAAACCCTAGTTCATCTCTTGTATCCAATTCTTGTATCAAAGTCCGGGATTGGTGCTAGTAGGTTGCTAGTAGTGTTGATTACTCATTGTAGTTGATGCTAATTGGTTTATTTGGTGGAAGATCATATGTTCAGATCCTATATGCATATTATTACCCCTCCAATTATGAACATGAATATGCTTTGTGAGTAATTACATTTGTTCCTGAGGACAAGGGAGAAGTCTTGCTATTAGTAGTCATGTGAATTTGGTATTCGTTTGGTATTTTGATAAGATGTATGTTGTCTAGCCTCTAGTGGTGTTATGTGAACGTCGACTACATAACACTTCACCATTATTTGGGCCTAGAGGAAGGCATTGGGAAGTAATAAGTAGATGATGGGTTGCTAGAGTGACAAAAGCTTAAACCCTAGTTTATGTGTTACTTCGTAAGGGGCTGATTTGGATCTATATGTTTCATGCTATGGTTAGGTTTACCTTAATACTTTTGTTGTAGTTGCGGATGCTTGCAGTAGAGGTTAATCATAAGTGGGATGCTTGTTCAAGTAAGAACAACACCCAAGCACCGGTCCACCCACATATCAAATTATCAAAGTATCGAACGCGAATCATATGAACGTGATGAAAACTATCTTGACGATATTCCCATGTGTCCTCGTGAGCGCTTTTCCTATTATAAGAGTTTGTTTCGGCTTGTCCTTTGCTACAAAAAGGATTGGGCCACCTTGCTGCACTTTGTTTACTTTTGTTACTTGTTGCTCGTTACAATTTATCTTATCACAAAACTATCTGTTACCACTTATCTCAGTACTTGCAGAGAATACCTTGCCGAAAACCGCTTATCATTTGTTTCTGCTCCTCGTTGGGTTCTACACTCTTACTTATCAAAAGTACTACGATAGATCCCCTATACTTGTGGGTCATCTAGACTCTTTTCTGGCGCCGTTGCCGGGGAGTGTAGCGCCTTTGGTAGGTGGAATTTGGTAAGGAAAAATTTATATAGTGTGCTGAAATTTACTGTCACTTGTTACTATGGAAAGTAATTCTCTGAGGGGCTTGTTCGGGGTATCTTCACCCCGTCCAGTAGAGCAAAGAGTTGCTCCTCAACCTACTGAACCTATTGAAAATGAAACTCCTTTTGAATTTCCTTCGGGTATGATGGAAAAACTGCTAGCTAACCCTTTTACAGGAGATGGAACAAAGCATCCTGATGAGCACTTAATATATGTGGATGAAGTTTGTGGATTATTTAAGCTTGCGGGTATACCCGATGATGTTGCTAAGAAGAAGGTCTTCCCTTTATCTTTGAAGGGAGACGCATTGATATGGAATAGGCTATGTGATGATATGAAATCATGGAACCATAAAAGATTGAAATTGGAATTTCATCAAAAGTATTACCCTATGCATCTTGTTCATCGTGATCGCAATTATATATACAATTTCTGGCCTCGCGAAGGAGAAAGCATCGCTCAAGCTTGGGGGAGGCTTAAATCAATGTTATATTCATGCCCCAATCATGAGCTCTCGAGAGAAATAATTATGCAAAGTTTTTATGCTCGGCTTTCTGAAAACAATCGCACCATGCTCGATACTTCTTGTGCTGGCTCTTTTATGATGAAGACTATTGAATTCAGATGGAATTTATTGGATAGAATTAAATGCAACTCTGAAGATTGGGACCTCGACGAAGGTAAGGAGTCAGGTATGACACCTAAGTTTGATTGTGTTAAATCTTTTATGGATACCGATATTTTCCGTAAGTTTAGCACTAAATATGGACTTGACTCTAAGATAGTAGCTTCTTTCTGTGAATCTTTTGCTACTTATGTTGATCTCCCTAAGGAGAAGTGGTTTAAATATCATCCTCCCATAGAAGTAAAAGTAGATGCACCTATTAAAGTTGAAGAAAAGACTGTCACTTATAGTGATCCTATTGTTCCTACTTCTTAGGTTGAGAAACCACCTTTCCCTGTTAGAATAGAGGATCATGCTAAAGCTTCAACTGTTGTTCGTAAAAGCAATATTAGAACTTATACACCTCGTGAGCAAGTTAAAGTAGAACCTAATATTGCTATTGTTAAAGATCTCTTGTCTGATAATATTGATGGGCATGTTATTCAGTTCGAAGGTGAAACTGCTAGAATTGCTAAACCTTGTGATAAAGATAAACATAGACCTGTGGTAGGCGTGCCTATTATTTCTGTTAAAATAGGAGATCATTGTTATCATGGCTTATGTGATATGGGTGCTAGTGCTAGTGCAATACCTATTGACTTATACAAAGAAATTATGCATGACATTGCACCTGTTGAGTTAGAAGAAATTGATGTTACTATTAAACTTGCTAATATAGATACTATTTCACCAATGGGAATTGTTAGAGATGTTGAAGTCTCGTGTGGGAAAACTAAATATCCTGCTGATTTTCTTGTTCTTGGTTCCCCACAAGATAGCTTTTGTCCCATTATATTTGGTAGACCCTTCTTAAATACTGTCAATGCTACCATAGATTGCACAAAGAATGTTGTTACTGTTGGCTTGGATGATATGGTTCATGAGTTTAATTTCTCTAAATTTAGTAAACAACATCGCGAGGAAGAATTACCTAGTAAGGATGAAATTATTGGTCTTGCTTCTATTGCCGTACCTCCTAGTGATCCTTTAGAACACTATTTGCTAGACCATGAAAATGATATGTTCATGAATGAAAGAAGGGAAATAGATGAAGTATTCTTTAAACAGGAACCTACCCTGCAACACAATTTGCCTGCTGAAATTTTAGGGGACCCTCCTCCACCCAAGGGTGATCCCGTGTTTGAGCTTAAAACTTTGCTCGATAATCTTAAATATGCTTATCTTGATGAAAAGAAGATATATCCTGTTATTATTAGTGCTAACCTTATAGAGTATGAAGAAGAAAGATTATTGAAAACTCTGAAGAAGCACTGTGCTGCTATTGGATATACTCTTGATGATCTTAAGGGCATTAGTCCCACTCTATGTCAACAAAAAATAAATTTGGAAGCAGATGCCAAACCAGTTCGTGATCCTCAACGACGTCTGAATCCTAAAATGAAAGAAGTGGTAAGAAAAGAAATACTCAAGCTTCTGGAGGCAGGTATAATCTATACCGTTGCTGATAGTCAGTGGGTAAGTCCTGTCCATTGTGTCTCTAAGAAGGGAGGTATTACTGTTGTTCCTAATGATAAAGATGAATTGATTCCACAAAGAATTATCACAGGTTATAGGATGGTAATTGATTTCCGCAAATTAAATAAAGCTACCAAGAAAGATCATTACCCCTTACCTTTTTTTGATCAAATGCTAGAAAGATTATGCAAACATACACACTATTGCTTTCTAGATGGTTATTCTGGTTTCTCTAAAATACCTATGTCGGCTAGAGATCAATCAAAGACTACTTTTACATGTCCTTTTGGTACTTTTGCTTATAAACATATGATTTTGGTCTATGTAATGCACCTGCTACCTTTCAAAGATGCATGATGGCTATATTCTCTGACTTTTGTGAAAAGATTTGTGAGGTTTTCATGGACGAATTTTTCGTCTATGGTTCCTCTTTTGATGATTGCTTGAGCAATCTTGATTGAGTTTTGCAGAGATGTGAAGAAACTAATCTTGTCTTGAATTGGGAAAAGTGTCACTTTATGGTTAATGAAGGTATTGTCTTGGGGCATAAAGTTTCTGAAAGAGGTATTGAAGTTGATAAAGCCAAGGTCGATGCTATTGAAAAGATGCCATGTCCCAAGGACATCAAAGGTATAAGAAGTTTCCTTGGTCACGCCGGATTTTACAGGAGGTTCATTAAGGACTTCTCAAAAATTTCCCGGCCTCTAACTAATTTATTGCAAAAAGATATACCATTTGTCTTTGATGATGATTCTGTACAAGCATTTGAAACACTTAAGAAAGCATTAGTCTCTGCACCAGTTGTTCAGCCACCTGATTGGAATTTACCCTTTGAAATTATGTGTGATGCTAGTGATTATGCTGTAGGTGGTGTTCTAGGGCAAAGAGTTGATAAGAAATTAAATGTTATTCATTATGCTAGTAAGACTCTAGACAATGCTCAAAGAAATTATGCTACTACTGAAAAAGAGCTTTTAGCAGTTGTATTTGCTTGTGATAAGTTCAGACCTTATATTGTTGATTCTAAAGTAACTATTCACACTGATCATGCTGCTATTAAATACCTTATGGAAAAGAAAGATGCTAAACCTAGACTTATCAGATGGGTTCTCTTGCTACAAGAATTTGATTTGCATATTGTTGATAGAAAAGGAACTGAGAACCCCGTTGTAGACAACTTGTCTAGGTTAGAGAATGTTCTTGATGACCCACTACCTATTAATGATAGCTTTCCGGATGAACCATTAAATGTTATAAGTACTTCTCGTAGTACTCCATGGTATGCTGATTATGCTAATTATATTGTTGCTAAGTTTATACCACCTAGCTTCACATACCAGCAAAAGAAAAAGGTTTTCTATGATTTAAGACATTACTTTTGGGATGACTCACATCTTTATAAAGAAGGAGTAGATGGTGTTATTAGACATTGTGTACCTGAGCATGAACAGGAACAGATCCTACGCAAGTGTCATTCCGAGGCTTATGGAGGACACCACGCTGGAGATAGAACTGCACATATGGTATTGCAATCTGGTTTTTATTGGCCTACTCTCTTCAAGTATGCTCGTAAGTGTGTCTTGTATTGTGATGAATGTCAAAGAATTGGTAATATTAGTAGACGTCAAGAAATGCCTATGAATTATTCTCTTGTTATTGAACCGTTTGATGTTTGGGGCTTTGATTATATGGGACCTTTTCCTGCCTCTAATGGATACGCACATATTTTAGTTGATGTTGATTACGTTACTAAGTGGGTAGAAACTATTCCAACTAGTATTGCTGATCTTAACACTTCTATTAAAATGCTTAAGGAAGTTATTTTCCCGAGGTTTGGAGTCCCTAGATATTTAATGACTGATGGTGGTTCACACTTTATTCATGGTGCTTTCCGTAAAATGCTTGCTAAATATGATGTTAATCATAGAATTGCATCTCCTTATCACCCTTAGTCTAGTGGTCAAGTAGAGTTGAGCAATAGAGAGCTCAAATTAATTTTGCAAAAGACTGTTAATAGGTCTAGAAAGAATTGGTCTAAGAAATTTGATGATGCATTATGGGCTTATAGAACTGCATACAAAAATCCTATGGGTATGTCTCCGTATAAAATGGTTTATGGAAAAGCATGTTACTTACCTCTCGAACTAGAACATAAGGCATATTGGGCTATTAAAGAGCTCAACTATGATTTCAAACTTGCCGGTGAAAAGAGGTTATTTGATATTAGCTCACTCGATGAATGGAGAACCCAAGCTTATGAAAATGCCAAGTTGTTTAAAGAAAAAGTTAAAAGATGGCATGACAAAAGGATACAAAAGCGTGAGTTTAATGTAGGTGATTATGTATTGCTATACAACTCTCGTTTAAGATTTTTTGCAGGAAAACTTCTCTCTAAATGGGAAGGCCCCTATGTTATCGAAGAGGTCTATCGTTCCGGTGCCATAAAGATCAACAACTTTGAAGGCACAAATCCGAAGGTGGTAAACGGTCAAAGAATTAAACATTATATCTCAGGTAATCCCATAAATGCTGAAACCAGTATTATTGAAACCGTAACCCCGGAGGAATACATAAGGGACACTTTCCGGAACATTTCAGACTCCGAAAAGGAATAGGTATGTGGTACAGTAAGTAAACCGACTCCAAAAAAAATTTTAAGGCAATATTTCTCCGTTTAGGAATATTTAGAAAAATAGGAAAATAAGTAGCAGTTCGGGAAGGACACGAGGGCCCCACGAGGGTGGTGGGCGCGCCCCCTACCTCGTGAGCACCTCGTGTGCCTTCCGGACTCCGTTTTCTTGCACGTTACATATTTTGGTCGGTAAAAAATCATTATATAACCTCCCGAAGGTTTTGACTCCCGTATCACGCAAATATCCTCTGTTTTCCTTTCGAGCTATCCCGTTGCAGATTAAATCAACATGTCTTCCCAGGATTCAGAAGGAGAAAGCTATGTGGATGATTACTTAGCAAATCCAAAGGTCTATGGAGATGTGGAACACGATGGATGGACCACGGAGGAAGAAGAGGACTATGAACCCAAGGGGAAGGAGGAGACGAGCTCAAATGAAGATGAAGCACCATTACCTCAACCTGGGGATATGCACGTGGAGTTCAAAAAGTCAAGTCTCCCTGATAGGGTAAAGAAACCCAAGTTCGAGTTTATCCCTTTTCGTCTCTTGCAGGAAAATAAGCAGGACCTATGCAAAAAGATATTAACCCTGGAGTGGGAGATTGATGATCTGAGAGATCAAAATGTCGTCCTCAAGCACAAATTAAGGGAGAAGCCTAAGCCATGAACTAAGCCAACATCACCGCCACCTTCTTCACCGACAAAGGAGACATAATCACATGGGTATGGGCACTCCCCTTGGCAACTGCCAAGCTTAGGGGAGGTGCCCCTGTATCGTATCACCATCACACCTCCTATCTTTATCGTTTTCTTAGTTCGATCCTATTAGTAGTATCTTGATCTAGTAGAATAAAGTTTATGGCATGATCTAGTTTTGAGTTTGCTTTATGATCTCTCTTTGTAATCGAGTCCGTGAGCTATATATAATAAAGATTAGTGCTGAGTCAAGGGCTTGATTATTTTGCCATGATCTTGGGTGAATAAAAGAAAGAAGAAAAGAATAAAAAGAAACAAAAATTTCATATTGATCTTATTGAGAGTAATGACTTCACATAGAAAGAGTATGATGATTAAAAGTTGTTGGGAGTTGGCAGACATAGCTTTGGTCATTGTTGCAATTAATAGGAAGTAATAAGGAAAGAGAGGTTTTCACATATAGATATATTATCATTGACATCTTTTATGATTGGGAGCACTCATTAAAATATGACATGCTAAAGGGTTGATGTTGGACAAGGAAGACAACGTAATGAGTTATGTCTTTCTTAAATCTGAGATAAAGTATGTTGTCATGGATCCTCTAACTTGTTGAGCCTACCTTTCCCCCTCATGCTAGCCAAATTCTCAGCACCAAGTAGAAATACTACTTGTGCTTCCAAATACCCTTAAACCAGTTTTGCCATGAGAGTCCACCATATCTACCTATGGATTGAGTAAGATCCTTCAAGTAAGTTGTCATTGGTGCAAAGCAATAAAAATTGCTCTAAATATGTATGATTGATTGGTGTGGGAGAAATAAGCTTTATACGATCTTGTGATGTGGAAGTAATAAAAGCGACGGACTGCATAATAAAGGTTCATATCACAAGGGGCAATATAAAGTGATGTTCTTTCGCATTGAGATTTTGTGCATCCAACCATAAAAGCGCATGGCAACCTCTGCTTCCCTCTGCGAAGGGCCTATCTTTTATTATTATCTTCTACCTTATGCAAGAGTCATGGTGATCTTCACCTTTTCTTTTTTTCATTGTATCCTTTGGCAAGCTCAGCATGTTGGAAAGAACATGATATATATATCTAATTGGATGTAGGGGAGCATGAACCATTATTGTTGAAATTACCCTTGAGGTAAAAGGTTGTGGGGCAAAACTATAAGCCCCTATCTTTCTCTGTGTCCGATTAAAACTCCGTAACCACAAGTATTGCGTGAGTGTTAGCAATTATGGAGGACTAAATGATAGTTGAGTATGTGGACTTGCTTTTTAGCTCTGACATAGACTCTTTCCGATGTTATGATAAATTGCAATTGCTTCAATGACTGAGATTATAGTTTGTTAGAGCCCAATAAGGTTTATGATTTATACTTTTGCATTGTGAATAGATCATCACTTGAACATAAGTAATCATATGACAAAATCCATATATGTTGCTGTTATGAGAATAATCATGATGCCTTCATGTCCGTATTTTATTTTTATCGACGCCTCTACCTCTAAACATGAGGACATATTTATTGTTATCGACTTTTCGCTTGAGGACAAGCGAGGTCTAAGCTTGGGGGAGTTGATATGTCCATTTTGTATCATGCTTTTATATCGATATTTATTGCATTATGGATTGTTATTTCACTTTATGTCACAATACTTATGGATATTCTCTCTTATTTTACAAGGTTTACATAAGGAGGAAGAATGCCGGCAGCTGGAATTCTGGGCTGGAAAAGGAGCAAATATTATAGACCTATTCTGCGCAACTCCAAAAGTCCTGAAACTCCATGGAACATCTTAAAATAAATAAATAAAAATCCTCGCCAAAGATGAAGGCCAGGGGGCCCACACCCTGCTCACAAGGGTGGGGGCGCGTCCCCCCCTAGGGCGCGCCCCTACCTCGTGGGCCCCCTGGTGGCTCTCCGATGTCCATCTTCTCCTATATGAAGTCTTTCGATGAGAAAAAAATAGAGAGGAACTTTTCGGGACGAGACTCTGCCGCCACGAGGCGGAACCTTGGCGGAACCAATCTAGAGCTCCGGCAGAGCTGTTCTGCCGGGGATACTTCCCTCCGGGAGGGGGAAATCATCACCAACGCTCCTCTCATCGGGAGAGGGCAATCTCCATCAACATCTTCACCAGCACCATCTCATCTTCAAACCCTAGTTCATCTCTTGTATCCAATTCTTGTCTCAAAGTTCGGGATTGGTGCTAGTAGGTTGCTAGTAGTGTTGATTACTCCTTGTAGTTGATGCTAATTGGTTTATTTGGTGGAAGATCATATGTTCATATCCTATATGCATATTATTACCCCTCTGATTATGAACATGAATATGCTTTGTGAGTACTTACGTTTGTTCCTGAGGACAAGGGAGAAGTCTTGCTATTAGTAGTCATGTGAATTTGGTATTCGTTTGATATTTTGATAAGATGTATGTTGTCTAGCCTCTAGTGGTGTTATGTGAACGTCGACTACATAACACTTCACCATTATTTGGGCCTAGAGGAAGGCATTTGGAAGTAATAAGTAGATGATGGGTTGCTAGAGTGACAGAAGCTTAAACCCTAGTTTATGCGTTGCTTCGTAAGGGGCTGATTTGGATCTATATGTTTCATGCTATGGTTAGGTTTACCTTAATACTTTTGTTGTAGTTGCGGATGCTTGCAGTAGAGGTTAATCATAAGTGGGATGCTTGTTCAAGTAAGAACAGCACCCAAGCACCGGTCCACCCACATATCAAATTATCAAAGTATCGAACGCGAATCATATGAACGTGATGAAAACTAGCTTGACGATATTCCCATGTGTCCTCGGGAGCGCTTTTCCTATTATAAGAGTTTGTTTTGGCTTGTCCTTTGATACAAAAAGGATTGGGCCACCTTGCTGCACTTTGTTTACTTTTGTTACTTGTTGCTCGTTACAATTTATCTTATCACAAAACTATCTGTTACTACTTATCTCAGTACTTGCAGAGAATACCTTGCTGAAAACCGCTTATCATTTCCTTCTGCTCCTCGTTGGGTTCGACACTCTTACTTATCGAAAGGACTACGATAGATCCCCTATACTTGTGGGTCATTAGATGCCCATGTAGCTCTGGTCACGGCGGGGGCCGAGAAGGTGCTCGGCAAGAACTGCATCGTCGACCGGCTGGACAGTCGCACGCACAAGCGGGGCCACATGAAGACATTCGCGTGCTGGACATGGGTGTGGGGCGTCGCCCACATCCCGATCAGGCTCACGCTCTGGAGGGCACCCCGTGCTGCCAGTCGCGTCAATGCCATGCTTGGCTTCTCGCCGCCGAGCCGCGAGGGGGCGCCATCATCGCGCGTCTGGCAACACGACATGCTGATCCACATGGACCGAGTCGAGGACTGGTCACCTCCCTCGCCGCGTTCGTCTCACTCCGCGCAGAGCGGTCTGCCTTCCTCCGACTCCGACAAGGGCTGGCCCATGCCCGCTATCTGGCCTGGCACGTGGGTCATGCACGTCGAGGACGGGCAGGGCCAGCCCTGGCGCCACCCCGTGGTTGTGGTCGTTCGGGCTATGGAGGGTTGCAGCTGGGGGCGCACCGCGACGACGACGACCGTGACGGCCGGCGGGATGGCCGCCGCTCTTGGAAAGACGCTCTGCTCCGCCATGTCCACTCTGGTGTGCAGCAGCCTCAGAAGGAACCCCCCGTGCCTTCCCTGGCGGCGATCGAGCTCCCACCACCGCCACCCCCCTACGGCGGCAACTGCTGATGGGTTTGACGGCTTCTTCGACATGGAGCGCGTGGCCCTGCCTCCACCGCCACCTCCAGATCGTCTGCTGATACGTCTCCAACGTATCTATACTTTTTTATTGTTGCATGCTATTATATTACCTGTTTTGGATGTTTTATATGCATTTATATGTTGTTTTATATTATTTTTGGGACTAACCTATTAACCTAGAGCCCAGTGCCAGTTTCTGTTTTTTCCTTGTTTTTGAGTTTTACAGAAAAGGAATACCAAATGGAGTCCAACGAGCTGAAACTTTACGACGATTTTTTATGGACCGGAAGAAGCCCACGAAGTATCGGAGATGGACCACAGGAGCCACGAGGCATCCACAAGGGTGCCCCCCTACCTTGCCGCTGCCTCGTGGACCCCCTGACTTGAAACCGACGCCAAAAATTCCTATAAATCCAGAAACCGCCAGAAAGAAACCTAGATCGGGAGTTCCACCGCCACAAGCCTCTGTAGCCACAAAAAACCAATCGGGAGCCCGTTCCGGCACCCTGCCGGAGGGGGAAACCATCACCGGTGGCCATCTTCATCATCTTGGTGGTCCCCATGACGAGAAGGGAGTAGTTCACCCTCGAGGCTGAGGGTATGTACTAGTAGCTATGTGTTTGATCTCTCTCTCTCTCTCGTGTTCTTAATATGGCATGATCTTAATGTAACGTGAGCTTTGTTACTATAGTTGGATCATATGGTGTTTCTCCCCCTCTACCTTCTTTTGAGGAATTGAGTTTTATCTTTGAGGTTTCACTATTATTGGATTGAATACTATTATGGATTTGAGAACACTTGATGTATGTCTTGCGTGGGATACCCGTGGTGACAATGGGGTGTTCTATTGATTCACTTGATGTATGTTTTGGCACTCAATTTACGAATTCTCAAGGTGACATTGGGGTAATCTATGCATAGGGGTTGATGCACGTTTTCATCCTTGTTTCTTCGGTAGGAATCTTGGGGCACTCTTTGAGGTTCTTTATGTTGGATTGAATATTATGAATCTGAAGTTGTTTGATGCATATCGTATAATTGACCCACAGATACTCGTGGTGACATTGGAGTATCTAGGTGACATTAGGGTTGGTTGATGTCTGTCATATGGTGTTATTTTACTATGAACTCTAGGGTTGTTTGTGACACTTATAGGAATAGCTCAATGGATTTATCAGGAAGAATAACTTTGAGGTGGTTCCGTACCCTACAAGCAATTTCATCTTATGTTCTCCGTGATAGGAACTTTGGAGTGACTTTTGTCGCACATTGAGGGATTGCCATATGATCTAATTATGTTATCATTGTTGAGAGAACTTGCACTGGTGAAAGTATGAACCCTACGCCTTGCTTCCAAGCATTGCAATACCGTTTTCGCTCACTTTTACCACTTGCTACCTTGTTGTTTTTATATTTTCATATTACAAAAACCTATATCTACCATCCATATTACACTTGTATCACCATCTCTTCGCCGAACTAGTGCAACTATACAATTTACCATTGTATTTGGTGTGTTGGGGACACAAGAGACTCTTTGTTATTTGGTTGCAGGATTGTTTGAGAGAGACCATCTTCATCCTACGCCTCTCATGGACTGATAAACCTTAGGACATCCACTTGAGGGGGATTTGCTACTGTCCTACAGAACTCTATGCTTGGAGGCCCAACACGAGGCTACAAGAAGAAGGTTGCGTAGTAGACATCACGTGCAGATCACGCTGGAGTCTTCCATCGCCGATGCCCTGGCCGCCCCACTGTCCTTCAAGGATGCTGAAGGCCATGCTAGTGGGGTCCATGTTGGCTTGCATGGCACCGTCGACGAGACGCTATCTAGATGGATGCAGCCTGACTTGATCCTGGCCTACCACACTCCCGCGCCCGCGGTGGCCATGAGCCTGCAACTGGGTGCGATGACCCAGCAGGTGCAGCAGCTATAGATCGGAGGACTGCACCATCTCTTCTAGGACGTCCAGGCTCCCATCATCGCTGGTGCTCCATCGCGCAGGCCCTCTGCACCTCCCAAGACCAGAGTGTCCTCAACCCCTAGTCGCCAGAGTGCACGGCAGGCCGCAGCGGCATCCAAGGTGCCGGTGGCGCAGTGCGCGTCCCTCCTCCTCGTGAAGAAACTTGGCAAACTTGGACCAAAGGAGAAGATGATTATTGTGGTTGATTATTATTTTTTGGTTTTAACTGCATTGGCTTGAATTTAATTATGTTCTGATGGTTTTTTAATCTGTATATCGTGCTAGGGTGCCCATAAAGATGATATTTGTTTTGTGAGGAAACTGGAGTTGTTCGGTGCATGTTTGTGATATCCTTACATATTTTGGTCTTGATGTTAGCAGGTGGTCCTTGTGTGAGCCCCTTGGGAGCTTATATTCCACGATGAAATTGTATAATTGCTGATACAATGTTCACATGGGTCGGTCCACGAATCTCCCACTCGCTCAGCTCGACTCGCTCAGCTCGACTCGCTTGCTTAGTAACTATTTTGGCGCCCACTCTACTGCAATCTTATAAAAAGCCACTTATTTTTTTATTTTTTTGTTAAATCAAAAGATTTTTCTAAACCATGATTTTCTTAAATGCACAGGAATTTATAAAATATTCATATATTTAAAATAAAATTTAAAATAAATTTCAAAGATTTTAAAAGGTTCATAGATAACTCTCAGCGATTTAATTCACAACATTTTTATATTGACCTGCCGCTTCGACATGCTATCTCTCGTGGAGCCCAGTTATCTTCCACACTACACGGAGGAGACGTACCAACGAAAAAAATGAACATGCAAGGAACCAGCTGCCCTCACAAAACGTCTATCCCACTGTCACTGGGGTTCCACACACTTTCCATACCCCACGATTCACCAGGAGAGCTCCTGACAAGGGAGCTTAGAGTTTTAGGTGATGTGTGGAATGCTATTGAAGGGGAGGCCATATTTTGGGGTTTCTGGCTACAAGGGTTAATCGCTATATTCCTGATTAATAGCTTGTCATAGCGATAAATCAACCCAACTAATAAATAGCAAAGATAAGGTATAACCTTAGCGGCCACTCAGTGATAAGCGATAAATCGGCCGATAAATTGGTGAATCGGATGATATTTTGAACATTGGTTCAGATATAGGAACTCGTGTTCCTTGACATAACTGCACACCGTCAAGAAGACTTGATAGACCGTGAAACTGAAAGTGAACCAAATAATGCAAATTTGGCCATGTCTAAAGATGTATAGGACAATATTATTGCAACTCTTCATCTACAGTTAGAATATGTTTACTCTCTCTAACACGCATAGGTAATATAAATTGTAAACTACAATCTAATATCTTCAACTACATTATGGTAGGAAGCCATCAACTTGAAGTACACACTAAGGATATACAGATGGTACATCAAGAGTTTGAACGACTCATGTCTCTTAATTTAGATGTAATGCCAATCTCAAGTACATCAAAGAGAAAGAGGATTCAAGCGGTGAGTCGGCGTACTGTTTTCTGTAAACACTTCTTTAAATTGTATGATTGTCCTTGTATACCCTACCACTGTATATTGCGGCAAATGCATCTACATTTTGGGATTCTTCCATATGTTGTAACCTGGGTATATTTTTTGTGTAGGGAAAGTTAGGATTCTCAAATGATGACCATACTGCAAGTCTTGGGGCCCCAGAAACAACAAACAGATGCAATAAACAATGCTCGGTAGTGCAGCAGGAAGAACTAGTAACTATCGAGCATACCCTGGCAAAGTAGTAGGACGAAATATGAAGAAGGCCCTAGCAGAGCAACAAATAGAAATTGAAGCTATCAAGAAGGCCATGACAGAGCAACAACAACAATATGAAGCTGTGAAGCATGTCCTTCCATATGCATACCATGATCTTCATTGTTTGAAGATTACCCTTGTAGAGCAGCAAAAAGTACTTGAAGGTATCAAGAAGGCCCTACCAGAATAACATGATGAAATTGAAGGTCTAAAAATGGTACTATTAGACCTCGCATTTGTCTTGAATCTATCAACACTGCCCTTGTAGACCAGCAGGAAAAAACATGCCAAGGAAGATAAAACTTTGGATTTTGAAAAGAGCCTTAATGATCTTGATTGAATGTTTAAGTTAGTCGCCAGGATTGCGTCGCCAGCATCCCATTAATGCAGCTGAACAAACACCCCATTCATACTGCTGCGTTCTTTGCTGGTCATGAAACCGTGTCATGTGCCTACTTTTATTTTGTGACTCTTTGCCATGGTTGGTTATTCTAATGTCTTAGTATGTGTGCCAATTCTCAAGTTTGCAATTGAATCACAACAGTGAGAGTTGATCAAATTCAAATTTTGCACAAATTCATATTAAATTTTCAAAATTATGAATTTTGTACAAAATTTCCCGCTAACTGCAACATAAAAAAATCCATCATGTCTAAAAACTATGAAGTCTATGCATGCTGTCACCGGCGTATGGACCCACATGTAAGAAGCCACATCACTCAATGTTTTGACCCACTTCGCAACAGCCATGTCAAAGCCTTATGGGCTCATATGTCAGCACCATTGACCGGTCAAAACTAACGCCCAACTTATTAGTAACGGGCCCCGTTGGTGAAAAAACCATAGTCAGACCCACATGGAAGCAACCACGTCAGCAACTCTTGTGCCCATATGTTAGAATCTATGATCGGTCAAACTGACAACCCGATTACTGGTGACACATTATCATCACAAAAAACAATTTAGGTGAAAAATCGACATATCATAGGTGACTGTTTTAGCCATCACCGAAGATGACCATTCATGACAAAATGGGTTCATCAACTAAGACACGATCTTACATGGTAAAAGAAGTCGTACTATCAAGATTTTTTTTGTAACGGTGCTTCGCTGGCGGTGGGGATGATGGGCGTAAGCCATCACCAGACCATTTCCAACGATAAAAATCAGTTTTACATGACACAAGTGGGTCGTCACAAAATAACCTACATTCTGTAGTGAGGCCCGTTGGAGTGATAATGAGGGCAAGTCACAGATAATTTGCCTTATCATCGACAAGCCACCGATCAGTACCCGTAATGGAGCTTGGTCCGTGAGTATGGTTGATGTAGATACTCTTGACTTTTTCGTCTTATTCCTTGATGGGTTGTTGGCTCGTTGGTCGAGGAGGATTTGGTGGCTCCTGTGGGTCCTACTGACCCTTGGGGTCCCACATGCCAGACTTGGGCTTCTAGAAGTTTTGGTGAAGATTCAGACATAATGTGTTTGAATTCAAATTCAAAACAAAAGTTTGAATTGAGCTACAGTTCAATGTTACAAGTCCATGGAATAAATCTAGTGTCTAGAGGGTTGGGGGTGGAATAGAGCACCTCAATGGTTTTCCTCACAAATTTTGAAGTGGTTAGCTCCAAGTCTTAGCTTGACCAATGTTTGAACCAAATCAGGTTTGACCATATTTCAAACTTTTTGAAAAGGGGCTAGATAGGTTTTTGACCTAGACGCGCTTGGAAAGTCCAAAAAAAACTAAGTTGAACTTCTATGGAGTTTGCCAAAACCAAAACTTATTTTTACTAATTAAATGCTAAAATGCTGATTTTTAAAATGACACGAAAAGAAAATCTTGGGACCACTTCAAAAAACAATTGCTGCAAGTGAGGCCATAGGGTGTTGTAAAGTCTTAGTTTGACTTCCAAGAAATTTTACTTCATAAGCTTTTGCACTTAAGCTAAACTCTTGTTTTAGGGTTTAAGTGCCACTAATTTTAAGGGCTAGTCTCGGGCCATGGATAATCTTGGAAAAATATTATATGGTCCAAGATTTCACTTAGGTGATTTTTATTTGAATTTTGGGTTTACAAGTTTGCCTTGATAATAATTTAGTTTTACATAATTAAGAAGCAAAAAGATCTATGTTGATATTCACACCAAGTTTTATCTTGCTTACAAAGGTGATATCCATCCACTTAGTTTGGGACATTCTTGTTGAAGTGTATATGTGGATTACCTAACTCTTTTCATCAGTTCAAACTGTTGGTTGCATCGACTTGTGCATGAAGTTTAACATGGTATAAGAGCTTAAGGTCTTGAGTTCAAGTTTCGATCCACTTAGTTTGGGACATTCCTGTTGAATTGTATGTGTGGATTGCCTAACCCTTTTCATCAGTTGAAACTTTTGGTTGCGTTGGCTAGTGCATGGAGTTTAACATGATATCAGATCTTAAGGTCTTAGTCCAAATCCCGACTTTTGCAATTTATCTAAATTTTTTGTTGCCCCACATCCCGCGTCACATGTGTGAGAGGGGCTTCGATGGTCTAGTGTTCTATGAATTACCCTTGTGTGTTGTGGCTTCGTACAAACCTTGTTCCCAACGGTCGACGGACTTGGTGGCCCTATCTATCGACGATGTATTTATTGAAGCCAATGATGCTCTAGAAGATGAAATTATTAATGGTAATATGGAGGGTGTAGCCATATCATTTCATTGGTAGATCTGCCAATTGTAATCCAAACTAATCGTATTGTGCTCAAGTGTCCTGACAATTATGGATACTTCATGAGAGAAATGAAGCACCTCGAGGAAACTCATGTGTTTATTCCCTGGGAAATTGCACATAATTAAAATAGATTGCCATGCCTAGTTAACCCTGATTGTAATCCTATTTATAATAGATAAAAGTCACTGTTTTCGAAAATAAACTATATATTATACATCTAAAATTAAAGGACCCCGATAAGTGCCACACGTGTGGCATGAAGCAATTCCGTTCATACGTGTGGGCTGAAGGAGGTCGGGTCAAACGCCCTTCTAGCCACCCATTGTGGCACACCAGCCTTTTTTTTTCTTTTCACACATGCATGTAAACAGGGACAAAAATAGATGATGTCAGCGGAAATCTTTTGGGATTTCAAACTTTAAAATGTTTTATCTCTTAAATGAAAAATCCGATTGAAAATTCATTTTCACCATTAAATCCGCCGCGACGAGGACTTCGAAACTAGATCCCATATCGATATGTTTCGACGATATTTTTTACGGTGAAAAGATGCCATGTCTATTGCACATAAACTGCCATGGTATTTACACCGAAGTTGCCATGATATGCTTTAACTATTTATTCTTCGACGTTCAAAGTAAATTTTGACATGTTACAAGAAAAGGAAATCAAGAAACTAAACTTGCCATGGAGAATTACTAAAATTTGCCATGATCCATGAAATAATTTTGACATGGTTCATAACTAAAAATAAATTCGTCATCAATTACTTTAAAAATGCATAGTCAATTACTCAAATTTGCTATGAACCAGAAACTAAAATTGCTATGGCGAATTACTTAAATTTGCCATTATACATGCACTAAAATTTGTCATGGTTTATACAAAAAATAGTTTTCATGGTCAAAATACTACAATTGACATGATCTATAAATTAAATTTGCCATGATGAATTACTAAAAATTGCCATGATCCATGAATTAAGTTTCTCGTGGTTAATTACTAAAAATTGCCATGGCCCATTAATAAAATTTGCCGTGAAAAGTAGCTGAAATACAATGATAGCTTTAAATTTAGAAGAAAAAAAATAAATGAAACATATCATGACAACTTTAGTGTAAACACTATGGTAACTTCTGTGTAACATCATGGTAACTTTTGGTCGAAAAAAATCGTCGAAACATATCAATATGAGATTTACTTTTAAAGATCTCTTCGAGATAGATTTAATGATGAAAATGGGTTTTTAATCAGATTTTTTAGTTAAGAGATAAGACATTTTGAAGTCTGAAAAACCAAAACAAAACTGCTGATGTCATCTGTTAGATGTGTCAAAACAGATGACAATGAAGGCATTACGACCATGTTGTTTGGTGCGGCACGTGTGATACTTATTATTTGAAAAATTAAATTACTTGAAAACATGGTCTAGCAACTGTCGAGAAAAGAAGAAGAAAAAGGGCGAACGGCTTCGCCGGCCCTTCGCTCTCCCTCCAAAACTTGAAAACCTGCCTATCTTATCCAAAACCCTCACTCTCGTCTTCTCCACTAAACCCCGGCCACGATGGCCACCCCTTCCACCTCCGCCTCCACGGCCGCCTCCTCGGCATTCCCCCTCACTACTGCTGCCCGCTTCCCCCGCGCCTCCACCTCCGGCACGCGCATCCCCGCCCTCGCTGAGCGGCGCCGTACGCGGCGGCGGCGACTACCCGAAGGGAGCGGCGGCGACCGCTCGGCGGCCGCGGGGGCAGTGGAGAAGGGCCTGCGCCTGGCCTTCTTGGAGCAGCTCGCAGAGCGCGCCCGCGCTGCCGACGCCCTCGGAGTCGCGGACACCATCTACGACATGGTCGCCGCAGGCCTCTCGCCCGGGCCCCGTTCCTTTCACGGGCTCGTCGCCGCACACGCCCTCGCTGGCGACGCCGAAGGCGCTGTAAGTGTACACAGATGTTAAGTTTTGATTTGACGGAGCTGGTATATTGGCATTGGGGTTAACTGACCCCAATGAATGTTTGAAAACACTTCATTAGTTAGCACAAACTAATGTGTATTTGTAGAAGATGACACCAGTGTAGCAGAGATAATATAATGATGACCCCATAGGAATTTTTTTCTAGCTTCGTCTATTGCACCGGTGTGAGACCACAGAAGTTCGCGTGAGGTGTTTGATGAAATGCACGCGCCCCTTTGGGGTGTCTGTGCTTGGTAGGTAATTAAGGCGGCTGGGTGCTTGGCCGGAGTTGTTTCACCAAGTTATGAGTCCATGAGCGTTTGCTTTGGTTGGTTTTCTGTGGTCATAAATGTGCAATTGTCGAGTGAACAGGAGGTTCTCGGAGGCAAAGCTCAAGGTTTGCTAGCTTTGTTCTTACCGCCTTCCTTGAACTTGAACCTGTCTTGACTTGTTGTTGGATGCTTGGTGCTGTTGCTTTATAATATAAAGCGGGGGGAAATCCTTTTTCGTGTTCTTACCGCCTTGAAGACTTTCAAGCGGTATGTAGTGCTCCGGTGATTTGTTGTTTGGTGCACCATACGTGGATTTAAAATTCTGTTGATCCTGCAAGCTAAATGGAAAAATGAAAAGCAGCGGTGCCACACAGGAATCTGATGGTAACATATGAATTATGACATCAAAACCCAAGAAGGCAAGTAGGGTAACAGTCAAACAAGTAGTAACCCAACCATATATTGTTTATAAAAGCATTATATCTCCAGCGAACAAAATACATGTCGGGCTTCTTCTTCAGGGACAATCCAGTCTGCAGTGGTCAGCCACGATGTATATAAAAGTAGATGAAAGGTGTCGAAGTATTTAGATGCTGTGGGGCTGACCAATGGTGTTTTGGAATTCTGGTGAGGAGTAAGATATATATGCAGGCACGGCATCTCATTTTCTGCGAAAAGAAAAAATTGTGTTGTGTGTGCGCGTGCCCGTGCCTTACTGACCTAAGATCTCTGTCAACAAATTGAACACCATGTAAATTGATTTGGTCAACATCAAACTTAAATGAGTTATCAGCGCAAGGTCAGTTCTCAAATATATTCAAGGGTAGAACCTCTTAAGATTTTTAAGGCCAGAGGTCGTTACCTCTGCCTCTGGCTTCTCTATGGAGGCTTCAGAGTAAATATATACATGCATAGATATGTTGATTCTGTGATCCTAAGTTTATTTCAGTGATAGCCAGGTTATTCTGGACTTGTGTCCTAATTATGTTTATGATGCTTAATTATTTTTGTGGGACGCTTGCATATTGCTTTGATGAATGTTTTTTGAATGTAAAAACTTACATGTTTTTTTTTCAAATAATCACATGTATTGAATTTACAGAATGCAATGTTACATTTTGTATGCAGATGCAAGCTCTTAGGAGGGAGCTAAGTTCCGGCGTGCGTCCTTTACATGAAACTTTTGTGGCTCTAGTCCGTGTCTTTGCCAAGAAGGGTCTTTCTACCAGGGCAATGGAGATTCTTGCTGCTATGGAGAGATATAAGTATGATATTCGCAAGGCTTGGCTAGTTCTTGTAGGTATGGAAATTGGCTTGTCTTGCATGTTTGATTTGTTCGTTGAATGGTTATTGTAGTCTTCCTTCTGTGAACAGAGGAGCTAGTCAGGAACCATTATCTGGAGGACGCCAATACAGTATTTCTGAAAGGAGCAAAAGGTGGTTTACAAGGAACTGATGAACTTTACGATCTTCTGATTGAAGAAGATTGTAAAGCTGGAGACCACTCCAATGCTCTAACAGTTGCATACCAAATGGAGGCTGCTGGAAGAATGGCAACCACATTCCATTTTAATTGCCTTCTCAGTGTGCAGGTGTGACCTTGATTTACACCATAGTTTGCTATTTCCTTCTGCCATCTATTTGTTCAGTTGGCATAGTAGAGGAATATATATAGGGATTATTTTCTACCAATACTTCATCCAGGGAAAAAAATCCTATCGAGATTAATTTGTGAAAATAATATGACTTCTGCTCCCAGAACAGCAAGCAGCTTATGCAGCATAGTAATGTATATCATGATATAGGGGTTAATGCTAATGCTTGGACTATTTTCTAAATTTTCACTACAGGTGTGAGTTTTACTTTACCTACACCAATGGTGTTCTAGGTCTATCTATCTAACTGTCGGACACTGTGACATTTATGATCTCTAACACATCACATGGTGGTAGTAGCATATGTGCAGTTCATAAATTGTAAGTGAGCTGGGTTTGGTTAGTCTTAGGTGTTGTGAACTAATCCTGATGCATCAGCTGTTTAAACTGCCATTAGATTAGAAATTCTTCAGACGATATATCGTCTCCTTTAGGAACATGGTTCATTGCATGAGTGTTTATGTTTTAGATTCTATACGACTAAGTTCAACGTTTTAAAATAAAAATTCCTTTTGTTCAGGCTACGTGTGGAATTCCTGAAATTGCATTTTCAACTTATGAGAACATGGAATATGGAGGTGAAGGTACGCCCATCACGTCCACCGAATCTGCTATGCCTTTTGCTTTCATTTTATTCGTTGTGCCTGTTTTCTTGCCAGACATTTGGGAAGTCTTAACCATATTTATTTTACCAAATATTGTTTGTTTAACATATAATTAATGGTTTTATGCTAACAATTTAAACTTAAGACGTGAAAATATTGTGTTCATGTGTATAGTCCATACAACTCGCCATCCTAGCTAAAAGGGAATGATAGACTACTCGTATCAACAAGTTGCACCTTCTTTCTGGAAGCCCATCTCCGATCCTCTGGGTTAAGTGTGGTTGGCTTGGTGCAATTTGGGGATGGTTGACCGACCGGGAAGTTCTTCTCAGGTGCGCACGAGACAAAGTGTGACCGATGTTGGTTTGTGGGCCTGTCTAGATCCCACCAGGAGTAATGACTGCCGGTCTGGGCGAGAGGCTGGGGTGTTACATGAGTGGTATTGATAAGCATCATTCGGGTAAACGGTTCGTTTAGCATTTGGTGTGCATGTTTAACCATTGCTAGGACATTATGTCTATATTCTCCATTTATTTATGGCAGGTGGTGTTTTGCTATTTTGTTATTTGTCTACTTGAACTAGTTGTTATTTGTCTACTTGAACTAGTCTGTAGTTAGTAGTTACTGAAATCGGATTGTGGATTGTAAGGTCGATGTAGGCTTAGTGGTGGTGGAAATTCCCCAGGTGGTTCACCTGTGGCTGAGGCCGTTGGTGCTGTGCTAGCACCGTGGCTGACAAGTTGTAGAAAGGTAACCGGGTAGATGAGAGAAAGCACAGAGGATTGGAATACGTTTTAGGAAGAAGTTTCTTATTGCTTGCCTAAGAGCTTTTTTATATCCCAGTGGACTCCCTTTTACAGAACTAACATGACTTGGCTCCTAAGACAATGACTCAATGTACTAACTCGATTCCTCACTACTCCAACACTAACCAAAAGATAATCCTCCAACTGCATACATTGTTATGTACCTGCGCCATCCTTGAGCCTCGCTGCTCCGCCTCCTATGAATTATAATATTATTGACCTCAATACAAATCCGTAAGAAAGTTACAATATACAAGGTGACAACAAGGTTTGAGTGTTCAACCTTATAGTCAATGTAGCTTATGTGCAAACAAATGCACCATATGTTCTTTTTGGATTGTTGACCTTTAGTTCACTAGTTTTCCAACAGAATTCTCCCACTGTTACTACAATATTTAATGTATCTCAGCAGTAGTAATACTAGCTTTGTTGTACAAGGAAAACAGAAATATCTGGCTAACTTATATCACATGTGCAATCATGATGTTTTCATGTAATCTAGATACTGATTCTCTCCTAATTTTGAAACTGAATTAAATTTGATGCTGACTTCCCTTTCCCTCTCATTGTAGATTACATGAAACCTGATACCGAGTCTTATAATTGGGTTATACAGGCATTTACTAGAGCTACTTCCCATGATAGGTATGCCTAATATTTACTTCCAGATTTTCTGCCATATGTGTTGCTTTGTTCTATTTTTCATATTTATCATAGTTAGCTTGTTAACACAAGCATGTGTATTTGTATCAAACCTGAATGTTTGAAACAGTTCGATGTAAAAGAACAAATGGTAGTTGTAGCTCCATGGCATATGTAGGGAAAGCTCAAAATTTTGGAACGGCATCTCACCTTGCTCTGTGATAGCTACTGTTTCTTAAACATGGAAAAACTTTGAAAAGAAGCATGCTATGTTGACTGGAGAACTGAGGGAACCTCTAACTTCGCTGCCATCAATAGTAGTGTAAATATAGGAAACTGCATAGGATTGTGCTTCCATGCTTCATGTTCTGGCTGCCGTTGTAGCGTCGAAAGGCAGTTTGTATTCTCTTGTTTTCAATGAAAATATATGCAAGTCTCCTTCGTATATTTGACAAAAAAAAATGTTTTTGCAGCCTTTGCATCTTCTGCTTTTGCGGATCTTTCACCTAGTTCTTCAATTAATTTTTCATGTTTCCTTTTTGAGAATGAAACCTGGAAATAATAACTCACTTTTTTGTGTGAGAACATGTTACACTATGATCCATGTTTGAGTTATATTCATGATTTTGACTGTTATTAAGAATTACTCTTCTTTTTTGTCTTCATTTATGGTGTTTTATTGTCTGCAGGGCACCGGATGTGGCAGAACTACTCGGGATGATGGTGGAAGACTACAAACGTGTTCAGCCTAATGCAAGAACTTATGCGTAAGAACTTCCCTTGTAGAGTAGTCACTATTTGAAGAGCTTATGATTCTCAAAGGGATCGATTATACTGTGTCTATGTGTGATTTCTGAAAATCAATAGAAATGTTCTTGTTTCTAGTTTGCCAACTCTCATTTTTCTTGTAATATGTGTTTTTCTAAAGCAACGATGGATGACCAGCTACTGTTCCCAGGTTGTTAGTGGAATGCTTTACAAAGTACTGTATGGTCAATGAAGCGATCAGGCATTTTCGCGCTTTACGGAGAATTCCTGGAGGAGCAAAAGTTCTGTACAATGCAGGGAATTGCGGCGATCCACTTTCTCTCTATCTACGTTCACTGTGCCTTGATGGTGAGCTTTCACCCTTCTGTTGATTAGTTTTACACAACATTGTTTCACCCCCTATGTATTCTGTGCTCAAAATATCAACTAGCATTTGTCTTTTATACTTTTAGGAGCTTTTGCATTATTGTGAACATTTAGTACTTTCCTGAGCAGGTAACTTATTTTTATAACCAGGAAGAGCTGATGAGTTGCTTGAGGCCTTAGAAGCAATGGCTGACGATAACCAGACTATTGCACCTCGAGCAATGATTTTAAACCGAAAATACCGCACATTGGTGAGCTCCTGGATAGAACCATTACAAGAAGAAGCTGATGTTGGCTTCGACATTGATTATGTAGCCAGGTATGACCTTGAAAAGTTTTTGTTTTGAGGAAAACATTAAGTGGTCTTAGGTTCTTACAATTCAGGATGATTAACCAGTCATGATATGCCTAATTGTCAACTATTTTCTTCTTTTTTGGTGATGGGCTTGTACATAGTTTTTGTGAAGGGTTTGGGTTGTGAAGGGTTTGGTGCACATAGTGACATTGCGGCTTCGGGTCCTAACATGCAACATTAGTTTATTTATGTATGCCAAACTCGCGGGCTAGTATTTTGGTTCTTAATTTTTTTTCCAGCCTAGCCCCCTTATCAAGATTTATCAGTTGTGGTCCGTTAATTACAAGAGGATCTGTCAGATCAATGGCTGAATGCTCGCATTTTGCTGGTTGACTATCGTGTTCTGTTGATATATAGAAAATACAAAAACCTTAGTGATATATTTTCGTACCCTATTGGTATATAAAATACATATACTGTTCACTGTGGGATGACAAGCTTCCGTGAGGTTCAAGATCTGATACAGCCTCTGCAGAACTTCCAGTGTGATGAGAATAACATTGATATCTGAAGTTACACCTGAGGCAGCAAAACATACCATGCAAAAGATTCGACACTTGATGTTGTGTACTAGGACCTTGTATGGGCTCTTTGCCCTCCTCTTTTCTCTTTTTAATCTACATGCAGTTCTCCTGCATGGTTCGAAAAAAGAGTAACATATGCCCCTAGATTGAGAACACAAGATGATCGAATAGCGGTTCAAAACTTTAACAATAAGTATTGCAATTCTAGAGAGATCTCATACATGCAACTGCAAGTTTTGTTCCTCCATAGTATTGTTGTTTACAATATTTGTTCCACCCGTGTTGGTTTTGCAGGTATATTGAAGAAGGAGGTCTTACAGGTGAGCGCAAACGTTGGGTGCCTCGTAGAGGGAAAACTCCTCTAGATCCAGATGAATTTGGTTTTGCCTATTCAAATCCAATAGAGACATCTTTTAAACTGCGGTGTTTTGAGGAATTGAAGTTATATCACCGAAGACTCTTAATTACACTGCGGAATGAAGGCCCTGGTATTTTAGGTGATGTATCTGAAGATGATGTACGAAGAGTAGTCGAAAGATTAAAGAAATTAGTTGTAGGGCCAAAGAAGAATGTTGTTAAGCCCAAGGCAGCGAGCAAAATGGTAGTAGCTGAATTGAAAATTGAGCTGGAGGCGCAAGGGTTACCTACAGATGGAACTAGACAAGTACTTTACCAGCGAGTTCAAAAGGCCAGGCGAATTAATCGCTCACGTGGTATACCTCTTTGGGTTCCTCCTGTAGAAGATGATGAAGTGGTATGCAATGTGACAATACTTCCTATAATTGTTTTTCATCTGTTACTTTACCATGTGACAGGTAACAATGTTATCAGTAAATTGTGTTACTTTTTATATACAGTTCTTTAATGTCACACACAACACTCTTGATAGGTCGACGAAGAGTTAGATGAAATGATCTCACGAATCAAGCTAGAAGATGGAAACACAGAGTTCTGGAAACGGCGTTTTCTGGGAGAAACTCGAAACCATCTTTGTGAAGAAGATAGCAAAGAAGATCCAGATTTTGATGACGAGTTAGATGAGGACGATGACGATGATGATGACGATGATTCCGCCAAAGAAGCAGATGAAGATGAGATAGATGATGAGGTCATTGACCGAACGGAAAATCAAGCTGGTGATGACGAGACTAAGGACAAACCAGCGAAAGGACCCAATCAGCATCTTCAAATGATAGGAGTCCAGTTATTGAAGGATCTAGAGAAGGCATCTGGTTCAACAAAGAAATTAAAAAAAATACCTGAGGTATGGAACTAATCTGACGGTGTGTTCTAAGAGATGCTTAACTTGTTTTCACTATAAGTCCGTTAAAGCTTTTGATATCTTTGTCTATCTATATAGTGCATATGCTTTCATTCTAGGAAATTTAAGACTTTCCTGGACCTTACAACGCAATTAATTATTTTTTGTTGGCTAGTGAATTGAAACTTTCCAATCATCTAAATAGCATCAAATGACTACCATGGCAACAAATTGCATAGGTGTTAAATTTTGTATCTGTATTCTTGTTTAAATTGTCGAGAATTAAGATAAGGTTTGGAATATATTCTTGAGGAATCTGTAGGCTTTAGTTAGCAGATCGTAGCAAAACTATCTTTGTTGTTTCCTCTAATTTGAAAATTCATGTTAGTGACCTTTGTTAGATATAAATTGTGTCCAGTTGTTATGTCAGGTGGATATAGTGATAAGAGCTAATTTTGTAAGATTCTTACAGATTTTGAAGCATATTTCTTGCTGTATCTGCAGATTGATGATGACGAAGATTGGTTTCCTGAAGATCCAATTGAAGCTTTCAAGGTTATGCGCGAGACAAGAATGTTTGACGTGGCAGATATGTATACTA
Organism: Triticum dicoccoides; assembly: GCF_002162155.2. NCBI lineage: Eukaryota > Viridiplantae > Streptophyta > Magnoliopsida > Poales > Poaceae > Triticum > Triticum dicoccoides. Next base: position 264,771,006 of record NC_041380.1, read on the forward strand.
CCGTGGATGCCTGGGGATGGACATGGGAGAGAGAGCTAAAGAAAAAGATGCCACGCAGATGGTCACAGGAATGGGAGGTTGAGTTAGCTATCAAGATAATGAATAAGGTATTCGTAGTTCTCTAGCCAAATTCTAAGAGTTGTTTTCCTGGTATGATGTTGTCTGGTTGACTATTGCTTTCTTTGGTTAACCATTTTCTCTCACAAAGCTGTGGACCTCCACTGTTTTGCAGACTAAAGGACGCCAAACACATATGCTTTGTTTTACTAGAATATTTTCCAGTTCGATACATAGTTTTCTTTCAATTATACATTGCTTTTGTTGGTTTCTAGGTTAGCCTGATTAGTGATGTGGCGTTGTGTTGGTGCTTTGGGCTTGCACAAAAGTTAAAGAGGCCTGACATTCAAACTGTGCCATATTACTGTTTTGTTGAATTTCAGGTAATAGAGCTGGGTGGTAGTCCGACTATTGGAGATTGTGCCATTATACTGCGCGCAGCAATGAGAGCTCCAGTCCCCTCTGCTTTTATTACAATATTGCAAACAACACATAGCCTGGGCCATAAATTTGGAAGGTAAATGTTAAATTGTTATGGCTATTGCTGCATTAAACAGGTTACATCCATGATTTTCTTGCCCATTTCATGTTGGAATTTTAGCTCTGTATCTGTCTGACGAGCATTACAGTTTTTTTTTCTCGCCGTCCAGAAATAAGTGTATAGGCCACTGCACTTTTGTACCGTGCATGTAGTTTAATACTGTTGGAGTATTTTCATTTCAAGGATATTACTATCTCATGGACTGCAAAACACACATAATCCAGTGAACTGCAGCTCTGAAATATTTTGTGTATATGTGGCAAGGTGTACTAATATACCTTCCGTTACTTTTTTTGTACTGGAAATCAGCCCGCTGTACGACGAGGTAATCTTGCTGTGCCTTGATCTGGAGGAGATGGATGCGGCCATCGCCGTGGTCGCAGAAATGGAGACAAATGGAATTAAGGTCCTGGATGAGACCTTGGACAGGGTTCTTGCAGCCAAACAAATCGGGAACGGGAACTCTGCACTCCAACCACCAGCCGAGTAGCAGCCCTATTTTGACTTTGAACTCGGGAGCCCTCTGCAGCCGTGATCTGGTGATCTGATCTATTACACGGAAATCACTCAGCTCCATACCATTGATAGGCCTGAGCTTGCCTTATCAAAATTTGATGGCGACAAGGGAGTTGCTGCATGTGCAGATGGAGGAAAGATCAGCGTACGCTTCTGCGTTGCTTGATCCCCCGTCCGTGTCAGGCTCGGTCTACTCACCGTGTGTTGTGCGATGTATCTAAAGAGGACAGACAGTTTCAATAGAGGAAACAAAATGTGCTTTCCTTTTCCAAACACATTCTTGTTAGTGTGTACTGCTCTACTTGGCATGTTTGGACCTCAGAAATTTCACAAGAAACAGCATAGTTCTCTTGTCCTAGGATGCAGAAATTCATAAGGGGCTACATAACCATCTATGACGAGCTTGAGGGAAGACTTCTTCAATACCATTCTCCATTGATCTGCACTAGTCAGTGATTATAGCATTTGGTCGTTTGCTTGACATACAACATAGCCAGTGTTTAAATAACCAAACAAAAGTCTCACTCTCTTCAATGGACAGAAGAGCACAACCTAATATGATAGATTCTCCATGATGATTTCTGCCAACAAAAAGTACTGTCTTCGATCCACATTATTTGTCTTAGATTTGTTTAGATATGGACGTATCTAACACTAGGTAAATCTAAGACAAATATTATGGATTGGAGAGACTAGCAAATTGTTGAAATATAATGTTCTCCTTTCTTCACCAGTTTGAACTATTGGAGCATGAATTCAATATGGTATCTGAGCTAAGATGTCTCAAGTTCAAGGCCCTGCCGACACAGTATTAAACATAAAAGATTTTGCGGTCTACATTGATCCCACATCCAAGAACTAAAATAGTCTAGACGTGAAGGAGTGTTGAAATATATGGTTTGCCTCTCTTCATCAGTTTGGACTTTGGAGCAACTATCTATTTTTTAAGACACATTTATTAACTCAAAATATAGCATCAAGCGAATATAACACATAATGACCAACATCCTGCCTCTCAATAATTAGGATGCACACAACCAACACAACTATTCTGACCCAAGTAACTAAAGGAAAACCCCGGCTTAACTAGAAGGAAGTGGTGGATCAATCCAGAGGTTATCATGCCATCCATGTTCGGAAAAACCCTCTTTAACCACCTCATCCAACCGCATAAACACTGCAACGGTATGTACTTTGTTCAGTGCAGTATAGACCATATTCTGAAAAACCCTCTTTAACCACTTGATCCAACCGCATAAACACTGCAACGGTATGTACTTTGTTCAGTGCGTACAATAGAAAATAACCATCGTATGAGAAGAGTTTGTGCCATTGAAAACAATATAATTTCTACATAACCAAAGCGACCATAATAAGACAGACGCTCCCATGCTTATTAGCGTTCTAAACCTATTTGGTACTCCATCCATCCAGTGACCATAAATATTAACGACACTTGTGGACGAATATAAATTGGACGCTAGTTGGATGGCACAAACTTGCACCGGAAAGGAGAGGTGTTTGATTGTCTCATCGTGAGAACAAAAACTACACCTCTTACATCCTTCTCGGTTGCGGAGAGTGAGGTTGTGTTTGGTTAGCACAACTCTCCTCCGAAAATACCACATGAAAATCTTAACTTTTAGTGGTATACTGGTATGTTTGAATTTCATATTGGTTTATTATTATCCACCGACGATACATAGAGTCAACTGTGAAGGACCCAATTGTCCTGAAATTTTAGCGAAACACATCCCATCCTTGTGTTAGCCTAATCGAATCCAACTATGATAGAAGATGCTGCCATGACATAAGACGAGGACCAATCAAATCTCACCTGAATTAAACATCCAGTGGGAAGGTGCTGGGCACATGCGCTAGAGTATCATTCTCATCGCGAACAATACAATACAAGGTTAGATACTGTTCTCGGAGAGTAGCATTTCCTAGCGAATTTTCCTTCCAGAAATGTATCTTTGAGCCGTTCTTTATCTCAAAAGATCCAAAGTGAAAAAGATGTTTCCTTGCCGCCATCAGACCAACTGAAAGGATGTGGATGTTGAAGGAAATATGCCCTAGAGGCAATAATAAAGTTATTATTTATTTCCTTATTTCATGATAAATGTTTATTACTCATGCTAGAGTTGTATTAACCGGAAACATAATACATGTGTGAATACATAGACAAACACAGTGTCATTAGTATGCCTCTACTTGACTAGCTCATTGATCAAAGATGGTTAAGTTTCCTAACCATTGACATGAGTTGTTATTTGATCAATGAGATCACATCATTAGGAGAATGATGTGACTGACTTGACCCATTCCGTTAGCTTAGCACTTGATCGTTTCTTTATTGCTATTGCTTTCTTCATGACTTATACATGTTCTTATGACTATGAGATTATGCAACTCCCGAATACCGGAGGAACACTTTGTGTGGTACCAAACGTCACAACGTAACTGGGTGATCTAAAGGTGCTCTACATGTGTTCCCTATGGTACTTGTTGAGTTGGCATAGATCAAGATTAGGATTTGTCACTCCGATTGTCGGAGAGGTATCTCTGGGCCCTCTCGGTAATGCACATCACTATAAGTAACATTCCGTTAGCAAGCATGATAACTAATGAGTTATTTACAGGATGATGTATTACAGAACGAGTAAAGAGACTTGCTGGTAACGAAGATTGAACTAGGTATTGGATACCGATGATCGAATCTCGGGCAAGTAACATACCGATGACAAAGAGAACAACGTATAGTGTTGTGCGGTTTGACCGATAAAGATCTTCGTAGAATATGTAGGAACCAATATGAGCATCCAGGTTCTGCTATTGGTTATTGACAGGAGACGTGTCTCGGTCATGTCTACATAGTTCTCTAACCCGTAGGGTCCGCACGCTTAAAGTTCTGTGATGATCAGTTTTATGAGTTTGTATGTTTTGATGTACCGAAGGTAGTTCGGAGTCCCGGATTTGATCACGGACAAGACGAGGAGTCTCGAAATGGCCGAGACATAAAGATATATATATTGGAAGCCTATATTTGGATATCGGAAGTGTTCCGGGTGAAATCGGGATTTTACCGGAGTACCGGGGGTTACCGGAACCCCCCCGGGGGTTTAATGGGCCATGATGGGCCTTAGTGGAAGAGATGAGGGGCTGCCAGGGCAGGCCGCGCGCTTCCTCTCCCTCTAGTCCGAATTGGACAAGGAGGGGTGGCCTTTCCTTCCTCTCTCCCTCCTCCTTCCCCCTTCTCCTATTCCAACTATGAAAGGAGGGAGTCCTACTCCCGGTGGGAGTAGGACTCCTTCTGGCGCGCCTCCTCCTGGCCGGCCGCCTCTCCCCCTTGCTCCTTTATATACGGGGGCAGGGGGGCACCTCTAGACACACAAGTTGATCATTGAGATCTCTCCAGCCGTGTGCGGTGCCCCCCTCCACCATAATCCACCTTGGTCATACTGTAGCGGTGTTTAGGCGAAGCCCTCCTGCGCTAGCTTCATCAACATCGTCACCACGCCGTCGTGCTGACGAAACTCTTCCCCGAGCTCTACTGGATCGTGAGTTCGCGGGACGTCACCGAGCTGAACGTATGCTGAACGCGGAGGTGCCGTACTTTTGGTGCTGAGGATCGGTCGATCATGAAGATGTACGACTACATCAACCGCGTTGTCATAACGCTTCCGCTTAACGGTCTACAAGGATACGTGGACGACACTATCCCCTCTCGTTGCTGTGCATCACCATGATCCTGCGTGTGCGTAGGAATTTTTTTGAAATTACTACATTCCCCAACAGTGGCATCCGAGCATGGTTTTATGCGTTGATGTTATATGCACGAGTAGAACACAAGTGAGTTGTGGGCGATACAAGTCATACTACTTATCAGCATGTCATACTTTGGTTCGGCGGTATTGTTGGATGAAGCGGCCCAGACCGACATTACGCGTACGCTTACGCGAGACTGGTTCTACCGACGTGCTTTGCACACAGGTGGCTGGCGGGTGTCCGTTTCTCCAACTTTAGTTGAACCGAGTGTGGCTACGCCCGGTCCTTGAGAAGGTTAAAACAACACCAACTTGACGAACTATCGTTGTGGTTTTGATGCATAGGTAAGAACAGTTCTTGCTCAGCCCGTAGCAGCCACGTAAAACTTGCAACAACAAAGTAGAGGACGTCTAACTTGTTTTTGCAGGGCATGTTGTGATGTGATATGGTCAAGACATGATGCTATATTTTTGTATGAGATGATCATGTTTTGTAACGGAGTTATCGGCAACTGGCAGGAGCCATATGGTTGTCGCTTTATTGTATGCAATGCAATTGCCCTGTAATTGCTTTACTTTATCACTAAGCAGTAGCGATAGTCGTAGAAGCAATAGTTGGCGAGACGACAACGATGCTACGATGGAGATCAAGGTGTCGCGCCGGTGACGATGGTGATCATGACGGTGCTTCGGAGATGGAGATTACAAGCACAAGATGATGATGGCCATATCATATCACTTATATTGATTGCATGTGAGTTTATCCTTTATGCATCTTATTCTGCTTTGTTTGACGGTAGCATTATAAGATGATCTCTCACTAAATTTCAAGATAAAAGTGTTCTCCCTGAGTATGCACCATTGCCAAAGTTCGTCGTGCCGAGACACCATGTGATGATCGGGTGTGCTAAGCTCTACGTCCATCTACAACTGGTGCAAGCCAGTTTTGCACACGCAGAATACTCGGGTTAAACTTGACAAGCCCAGCATATGCAGATATGGCCTCGGAACACTGAGACCGAGAGGTCGAGCGTGAATCATATAGTAGATATGATCAGCATAGTGATGTTCACCATTGAAAACTACTCCATTTCACGTGATGATCGGTCATGGTTTAGTTGATATGGATCATGTGATCACTTAGATGATAAGAGGGATGTCTATCTAAGTGGGAGTTCTTAGGTAATATGATTAATTGAACTTAAATTTATCATGAACTTAGTACCTGATAGTATTTTTGCTTATCTATGTTGTTGTAGATAGATGGACCGTGCTGTTGTTCCATTGAATTTTAATGTGTTCCTTGAGAAAGCAAAGTTGAAAGATGATGGTAGCAATTACACGGACTGGGTCCGTAACTTGAGGATTATCCTCATTGCTGCATAGAAGAATTACGTCCTGGAAGCACCGCTGGGTGCCAGGCCTGTTGCAGATGCTGCTGACAACGTTAAGAACGTTTGGCAGAGTAAAGCTGATGACTACTTGATAGTTCAGTGTGCCATGCTTTACGACTTAGAACCGGGACTTCAACAACATTTTGAACGTCATGGAGCATATGAGATGTTCCAGGAGCTGAAGTTAATATTTCAAGAAAATGCCCGGATTGAGAGATATGAAGTCTCCAATAAGTTCTATAGCTGCAAGATGGAGGAGAATAGTTCTATCAATGAGCATATACTCAAAATGTCTGGGTATCATAATCACTTGACTCATCTGGGAGTTAATCTTCCTATTGATAGTGTCATTGACAGAGTTCTTCAATCACTGCCACCAAGCTACAAAAGCTTCGTGATGAACTATAATATGCAAGGGATGAATAAGACTATTCCCGAGCTCTTCGCGATGCTAAAGGCTGCAGAGGTAGAAATCAAGAAGGAGCATCAAGTGTTGATGGCCAATAAGACCACCAGTTTCAAGAAAAAGGGCAAAGGGAAGAAGAAGGGGAACTTCAAGAAGAACGGAAAACAAGTTGCTGTTCAGGAGAAGAAACCCAAGTCTGGACCTAAGCCTGAGACTGAGTGCTTCTACTGCAAACAGACTAGTCACTGGAAGCGAAACTTCCCCAAGTATTTGGCAGATAAGAAGGATGACAAGGTGAACAAAGGTATATGTGATATACATGTTATTGATGTGTACCTCAACAGAGCTCGCAGTAGCACCTGGGTATTTGATACTGGTTCTGTTGCTAATATTTGCAACTCGAAACAGGGACTACGAATTAAGCGAAGACTGGCTAAGGACGAGGTGACGATGCACGTAGGAAATGGTTCCAAAGTCGATGTGATCGCGGTCGGCACGCTACCTCTACATCTACCTTCGAGATTAGTTTTAGACCTAAATAATTGTTATTTGGTGCCAGTGTTAAGCATGAACATTATATCTGGATCTTGTTTGATGCGAGACAGTTATTCATTTAAATCAGAGAATAATGGTTGTTCTATTTATATGAGTAATATCTTTTATGGTCATGCATCCTTAAAGAGTGGTCTATTCTTGTTAAATCTCGATAGTAGTGATACACATATTCATAATGTTGAAACCAAAAGATGCAGAGTTGATAATGATAGTGCAACTTATTTGTGGCACTGCCGTTTGGGTCATATTGGTATAAAACGCATGAAGAAACTCCATACTGATGGACTTTTGGAATCACTTGATTATGAATCACTTGGTACTTGCGAACCATGCCTTATGGGCAAGATGACTAAAATGTCGTTCTCCAGAACTATGGAGCGAGCAACAGATTTGTTAGAAATCATACATACTGATGTATGTGGTCCGATGAATATTGAAGCTCGAGGCGGGTATCGTTATTTTCTCACCTTCACAGATGATTTGAGCAGATATGGGTATATCTACTTAATGAAACATAAGTCTAAAACATTTAAAAAGTTCAAAGGATTTCAGAGTGAAGTGGAAAATAATCGTAACAAGAAAATAAAGTTTCTGCGATCTGATCATGGAGGAGAATATTTGAGTTACGAGTTTGGTCTACATATGAAACAATGCGGAATAGTTTCGCAACTCACGCCACCCGGAACACCATAGCGTAATGGTGTCCAAATGTCGTAATCGTACTTTACTAGATATGGTGCGATCTATGATGTCTCTTGCTCATTTACCGCTATCATTTTGGGGTTATGCTTTAGAGACGGCTGCATTCATGTTAAATAGGGCACCATCAAAATCCGTTGAGACGACGCCTTATGAACTATGGTTTGGCAAGAAACCAAAGTTGTCGTTTCTTAAAGTTTGGGGCTGTGATGCTTATGTGAAAAAGCTTCAACCTGATAAGCTCGAAACCAAATCGGAGAAATGTGTTTTCATAGGATACCCAAAGGAAACTATTGGGTACACCTTCTATCATAGATCCGAAGGCAAGATATTCATTGTTAAGAATGGATCCTTTCTAGAAAAGGAGTTTCTCTTGAAAGAAGTGAGTGGGAGGAAAGTAGAACTTGATGAGGTAATTGTACCTGCTCCCTTATTGGAAAGCAGTTCATCACAGAAATATGTTTCTGTGACTCCTACACCAATTAGTGAGGAAGCTAATGATGATGATCATGTAACTTCAGATCAAGTTGCTACCGAACCTCGTAGGTCAACTAGAGCAAGATCCGCACCAGAGTGGTACGGTAATCCAGTTCTGGAGGTCATGTTACTGACCATGACGAACCTACGAACTATGAGGAAGCGATGATGAGCCCAGATTCCGCAAAATGGCTTGAAGCCATGAAATCTGAGATGGGATCCATGTATGAGAACAAAGTGGGGCTTTGGTTAACTTGCCCGATGATCGGCAAGCCATCGAGAATAAATGGATCTTCAAGAAGAAGACAGACACTGATGGCAATGTTACTGTCTACAAAGCTCGACTTGTTGCAAAAGGTTTTCGACAAGTTCAAGGAGTTGACTATGATGAGACCTTCTCACCCGTAGCGATGCTTAAGTCCGTCTGAATCATGTTAGCAATTTCCGCATTTTATGATTATGAAATTTGGCAAATGGATGTAAAGACCGCATTCCTAAATGAATTTCTAGAAGAAGAGTTGTATATGATGCAACCTGAAGGTTTTATTGATCCAAAGGGAGCTAACAAAGTGTGCAAGCTCCAGTGATCCATTTATGGACTGGTGCAAGCCTCTCGGAGTTGGTATAAACGTTTTTATAGTGTGATCAAAGCATATGGTTTTATACAGACTTTTGGAGAAGCTTGTATTTACAAGAAAGTGAGTGGGAGCTCTGTAGTGTTTCTAATATTATATGTCGATGACATATTGCTGATTGGAAAGGATATAGAATTTCTGGATAGCATAAAAGGATACTTGAATAAGAGTTTTTCAATGAAAGACCTCGGTGAAGCTGCTTATATATTGGGCATCAAGATCTATAGAGATAGATCAAGACGCTTAATTGGACTTTCACAAAGCACATACCTTGATAAATTTTTGAAGAAGTTCAAAATGGATCAAGCTAAGAAAGGGTTCTTGCATGTGTTACAAGGTGTGAAGTTGAGTAAGACTCAATGTCCGACCACTGCAGAAGATAGAGAGAAAATGAAAAGTGTTCCCTATGCTTCAGCCATAGGCTCTATCATGTATGCAATGCTGTGTACCAGACCTGATGTGTGCCTTGCTATTAGCCTAGCAGGGAGGTACCAAAGTAATCCAGGAGTGGATCACTGGACATCGGTCAAGAACATCCCGAAGTACCTGAGAAGGACCAAGGATATGTTTCTCGTTTATGGAGGTTACAAAGAGCTCATCGAAATGGTTACGTTGATGCAAGCTTTGACACTGATCTGGATGATTCTAAATCGCAAACCGGATACGTGTTTATATTAAAAGGTGGAGCTGTCAGTTGGAGCAGTTCCAAACAAAGCATCATGGCGGGATCTACATGTGAAGCGGAGTACATTGCTGCTTCGGAAGCAGCGAATGAAGGAGTCTGGATGAAGGAGTTCATATCCGATCTAGGTGTCATACCTAGTGCATCGGGTCCAATGAAAATCTTTTGTGACAATACTGGTGCAATTGCCTTGGCAAATGAATCTAGATTTCACAAGAGAACCAAGCACATCAAGAGACACTTAAACTCCATCCGGGATCAAGTCCAGGTGGGAGACATAGAGATTTGCCAGATACATACGGATCTGAATGTTGCAGATCCGTTGACTAAGCCTCTTCCACGAGCAAAACATGATCAACACCAAGGCTCCATAGGTGTTAAAATCATTACTGTGTAATCTAGATTATTGACTCTAGTGCAAGTGGGATATTGAAGGAAATATGCCCTAGAGGCAATAATAAAGTTATTATTTATTTCCTTATTTCATGATAAATGTTTATTATTCATGCTAGAATTGTATTAACCGGAAACATAATACATGTGTGAATACATAGACAAACATAGTGTCACTAGTATGCCTCTACTTGACTAACTCATTGATCAAAGATGGTTAAGTTTCGTAACCATTGACATGAGTTGTTATTTGATCAATGAGATCAAATAATTAGGAGAATGATGTGATTGACTTGACCCATTCCGTTAGCTTAGCACTTGATCGTTCGTTTACTGCTATTGCTTTCTTCATGACTTATACATGTTCTTATGACTATGAGATTATGCAACTCCCGAATACCGGAGGAACACTTTGTGTGCTACCAAACGTCACAACCTAACTGGGTGATCATAAAGGTGCTCTACAGGTGTTTCTGATGGTACTTGTTGAGTTGGCATAGATCAAGATCAGGATTTGTCACTTCGATTGTCGGAGAGGTATCTCTGGGCCCTCTCGGTAATACACATCACTATAATCCTTGCAAGCATGATAACTAATGAGTTATTTACATGATGATGTATTATGGAACGAGTAAAGAGACTTGCCGGTAAAGAGATTGAACTAGGTATTGGATACCGGCGATTGAATCTCGGGCAAGTAACATACCGATGACAAAGAGAACAATGTATAGTGTTGTGCGGTTTGACCGATAAAGATCTTCGTAGAATATGTAGGAACCAATATGAGAATCCAGGTTCCGCTATTGGTTATTGACCGGAGACGTGTCTCGGTCATGTCTACATAGTTCTCGAACCCGTAGGGTCCGCACGCTTAAAGTTCTGTGACGATCAGTTTTATGAGTTTATATATTTTGATGTACCGAAGGTAGTTCGGAGCCCCGGATTTGATCACGGACATGACGAGGAGTCTCGAAATGGTCGATACATAAAGATTTATATATTGGAAGCCTATATTTGGATATCGGAAGTGTTCCGGGTGGAATCGGGATTTTACCGGAGTACCGGGGGTTATCGGAACCCCACGGGGGTTTAATGGGCCATGATGGGCCATAGTTGAAGAGAGGAGGGGCTGCCAGGGCAGGCCGCGCGCCCCCTCTCCCTCTAGTCAGAATTGGACAAGGAGGGGGGGCGCCCCCCTTTCCTTCCTCTCTCCCTCCTCCTTCCCCCCTTCTCCTATTCCAACTAGGAAAGGAGGGAGTCCTACTCCCGGTGGGAGTAGGACTCCTCCTGGCGCGCCTCCTCCTGGCCGGCCGCCTCTCCCCCCTTGCTCCTTTATATACGGGGGCAGGGGGCACCTCTAGACACACACGTTGATCATTGAGATCTCTCCAGCCGTGTGCGGTGCCCCCTCCACCATAATCCACCTCGGTCATACTGTAGCGGTGTTTAGGCGAAGCCCTGCTGCGGTAGCTTCATCAACATCGTCACCACGCCATCATGCTGACGAAACTCTTCCCAGAGCTCTACTGGATCATGAGTTCGTGGGACGTCACCAAGCTGAACGTGTGCTGAACGCGGAGGTGCCGTACGTTCGGTGCTGAGGATCGGTCCATCGTGAAGACGTACGACTACATCAACCGCGTTGTCATAACGCTTCCGCTTAACGGTCTACGAGGGTATGTGGACGACACTCTCCCCTCTCGTTGCTGTGCATCACCATGATCCTGTGTGTGCGTAGGATTTTTTTTGAAATTACTACGTTCCCCAACAGATGTCACCTGGAGGGGGGGGGGTGAATAGGCAGTTTAAAAACAATTACGATTTAGGCTTGACCAAATGTGAAATAGAACTAGCATTTAATTTGTCAAGTACAAAACCTAATAGGATCAACTATGTTTACCAAAAACTTATGTTGAGCATGATAAGCAACTATATGATAGCAAGATATATAACATGAAGCACTATGGCTATCACAAAGTAAGTGCATAAGTAACTGGCTCGGGTAAGACATAACCGAGGCACATGGAGACGATGATGTATCCCAAATCACACCCTTGTGAATGCTAATCTACTTTAGAGCGATGTGGAGGCACAATGCTCGACAAGTGCCACAATGGCTCACAATATTCTCCTCATGCCCTCACACAATGCAAGTGTCGTGTCTTCACTAAGGGACCCTTGAGGGCGATCACCGAACCTGTACAATTGGAGACTCTTGAGGGCGGTCACCGAACCCATACAAATTGTCCGAGGCGATCTTTACAACTTAATTGGAGGCTCCTGAAATGCCCCAAAGCTTTACACCATGATGATTTATCTTCGCAACAACACCAACCGTCTAGGGTACCCAAGCACCCACAAGTAATAAGCTTCTCAACTTTCACTTCCACGTATCATCGTGAAGAACTCAAACCGATGCACCAAATGCAATGGCAAGAGCACACAAAGTGCTCAAGTCCTTCTCTCCCAAATCCCACCACAACAGCTAATGCTATGGATGAATATGAGAGGAAGAACAAAGGAGGAGAACACAAAATAACTCCAAGATCTAGATACAAAGGGCCCCCTCACTTAGAGGACAGATGGATCGGCAAGAATCATGGGAGGAATAGAGAGAAAGCAAGCTCCAAGAGGTCAACAATGATGGGGAAAACTTGCTCAAGATCCGTTACTAGCTTTGGGAAGAAGAACCCCTTTTATAGGACCCCACGAATCAAACCGTTATGATGCAGAAAACACTAGAGTGGTACAACCACTTGGCTGAGCAGTACAACTGATCCAGGCAGTAAAACTAGCAGTTGTGGACTGGCTACAAGTGTGGCCATGGCAAACAAAGCGGAACTGCTCGGTTGCCCAGTTGTACCTGTTATTATTAAATTAACTGGAACAACTGCTCGACCACCGCCCGAGCACCGCTGCCAAACCCGTGGGAATCACCCATGGGGCGGTAGTTGGACCAGTACTTGGTCCTGTAGTACCGCTCATTGACTGAGCAATATAGCCGCCAGAGTACACGGTACAACTGCTCGGCCATTCATAGTTGTGTCGACTCCATAAGGAGCAGTACAACCGCTAGCACGTGTGGCACAACCGGTCCAGGTAGAACTGCAGAAACATGTAAGGCCAAAACCGCCATAACTCCTACAGATGAACTCTGATTTCAACAAACTCAAGCTTGATGGAAAGCTAATGACAATAGATATATTCAGAACTAGCAAGAGTAATATTCCAATGATATAGAGGTGTGAAACCTCCATAAGTGAAGAACTAGCAAAAACCACCAACATTGAAAACATAATAGAAGATGCATATGAGATCCGTTTTCGATGAACTTGAGCTTGTGATGAAGAAAACCACAATCTTCAAAATGTTACATAGAGAAAAGCCAAACAAGAACCAAGAAAGCTGATGCTGATGCAAAGGTTTGAGTTCTCCCCGAACGATACGATCAAGCTACTCACTCGAGAGCCCCCCTTGATAGTACGACTATTGATCCTATAACCCGATCTCTCAACTAACACCATGAGACCGGTAAGATAGAAAACCTATCAAGGTTATACTTTTTCCTTACACATAGTCCACTTGAGCTAGATGATGATGATATTGACCTCCTCAAGTTGGACCACCTTTCTTGATTGCGCTGGCTTGATGAAGACTAGTGAATTGCTCCCTCATACTCCACTATGGGTGAGCCTCTCATAGGCACATCTCCACATGCCCATTATCACCATAATGGACGACAAGCTTCAAGCATGTGATCTCTTCGTGATGCTCCACTTGAACTTGCACAACGCAAACTTGATGATGATCACCACTTCATGTCATCCTCCATGGGTTATATGAGATCTTCCTTTTGATGCAATCGCATGTAACGATACCTAGCCCCACATATAAACCTCACATAGATCATGGATTAGTACACAAAGCGTAATGAATAATGCTTACCATTCCATGGGATCACTTGATCCCACTCGGCACATCTTCTACGCTTTGTGTGCTGATCAACTTGAATCCACTCTTTGTACTTGACTTGCTCAACCTTGTATCTTATCTTCTCTCTTCATAATGATGTCTTAAAGGTAACCATGAATGTTCACACAATCTTCTTATTCAAGACATGCTTGCAATAGGCTCAACTCCCGCATGATCAATGTTTAGATAACTCCTTGAATAGCACCTTGGCCAACACATAATCTCTTTCTTATAACCTTTAAACCAACAAATGGTATTCAAGAAATGCCTATGGACAAACCCTTCAAATATAACCCAAGGCAACCATTTGTTCATAGGAATTGTCATCAATTACCAAAACCAAACATGGGGGCACCATGCTCTTTCACGAACCCAAAATTGTGAATATATAGATTTATACCAAAGACATAACCTTTTGGCCTAGCTACCTATTGTGTGACAGGGTTTGCCAAAGATCATCCTCCACAAGTAGCTGGAACAACCATTTAGTAAGTAAGGCATCATTTTTTTACCCGGAGATCCTGAATGCCTAAATCTCCTTGGTCTTTTGGTCGACAAACAACGACCCATTTTGTTAGTTGATAGTTTGTCTTTACATGGCCTCCTTGCCAAAAGAATCTAGTAATCTAGCCTTTGTTGGACCCCTTTTCGAAGTTGAAAAAATGAGAGCATGCAGAGAAACATATTTGTGAGTATATAATTGATCAAGACCACTCGTCCTCCAATGGAGAGCAACTTGCCTTTCAAACTGCTCAAATGTTTCTCTAAGTGCACTTCTATATGTTTCCACTCTTCACTAGTGAGGCGCCGATCGGGAATTGTCCTTGTGCACAACCAAATAATTCGGCATATTGTACAGCCGCCTCACTAGCTTCTCTGAAACATAACAATTCACTTTTACGAAAGTTAACTTTAAGACTTGTCATTTGCTAAAAAACTGAAAGCGGAAGTTTAAGACTCTTCTCCTTTTCCAAGTTGTGTTCCACAAAAACAAATCGTATTTTCAGCGTAATGTAAGATAGAGAGCCCCATATTGACAAGATGTGATACTACTCATGCAATTTGACCGTCCTATTTTTCGTGTTTAAGCAAAATATCCAACATGTCAGCGATAATGTTAAATAACATTGGAGACAGAGGGTCACCTTGACGTAGTCCTTTTTTATTTTGAAGGAGTGGCCTATGTCATGCTTCCTCTCAACTAGGAAGGTGTTGGGCTCCCAAGTGGAAGGATTTGTAGCAAGCAACAATTTTCCCCAAGTGGATGAAGTTAAGGTTATCGAACAAATATGAGTTTACTTAGAAGCCATTGGTAAGTACCTGCATGAAGGAAATACGCCCTAGAGGCAATAATAAATTGTTATTTATATTTCCTTATATCATGATAAATCTTTATTATTCATGCTAGAATTATATTAACCAGAAACTTGATACATGTGTGAATACATAGACAAAACACAGTGTCCCTAGTATGCCTCTACTAGACTAGCTCGTTAATCAAAGATGGTTAAGTTTCCTAACCATAGACATGTGTTGCCATTTTATGAACGGGATCACATCATTAGGAGAATGGTGTGATGAACAAGATCCGTCCTTTAGCTTAGCATAATGATCGTTAGTTTTATTGCTATTGCTTTCTTCATGACTTATACATATTCCTTTGACTATGAGATTATGCAACTCCCGAATACCGGAGGAATACCTTGTGTGCTATCAAACATCACAACGTAACTGGGTGATTATAAATATGCTCTACAAGTATCTCCGAAGGTGTTTGTTGGGTTGGCATAGATCGAGATTAGGATTTGTCACTCTGAGTATCGGAGAGGTATCTCTGGGCCCTCTCGGCAATGCACATCCTGATAAGCCTTGCAAACAATGTGACTAATGATTTAGTTGCGGGATGATGTATTACGGAACAAGTAAAGAGACTTGCCGGTAACGAGATTGAACTAGGCATGAAGATACCGACGATTGAATCTCGGGCAAGTAACATACCGATGACAAAGGGAATGACATATGTTGTCATTACAATTTGACTAATAAATATCTTCATAGAATATGTGGGAACCAATATGAGAATCCAGGTTCCGCTATTGTTTATTGACCGGAGAGGTGTCTCGGTCATGTCTACATAGTTCTCGAACCCGTAGGGTCCGCACGCTTAACGTTCGATGACGATTTGTATTATGAGTTATGTGTTTTGGTGAACGAAGATTGTTCAGAGTCCCAGATGAGATCACGGACATGACAAGGAGTACATAAATGGTCGAGAGGTAAAGATTGATATATTGGACGACAGTATTCGGACACCAGAAGTGTTTTAGAATGTATCGGGTACATATCGGAGTACCCGGGGGGGGGGTATCGGAACCCCCGGAGGAAGATATGGGCCATAGGAGGGAGGCAAACCAGCCCACAAGGGGTGCCCCCCCCAAGGGAGGAGTCCGAATTGGACAAGGGGAGGGTGCCAAGGTTGTCAGAATCACGATTTTGAATCGGATCGGAGCTTCGATGGCAGGACCTCAAATCGTAGAATCTTCACTATGAGGATCATAGAAACGTAGATTCTAAGAACTAAAATCATAGAATCATAGAGGTTAGTTTGGATCGTAAAGTCATAGAATCATATAACAGAATCGCGATTCTGACAACCTTGGAGGGGGCGGCACCCCCTTTCCTTCTCCTCCTCTCTCTTTTATATATGGGGGTGGGGGCACCTCTAACACACAACAATTGTTCCAAGCCATGTGCGGCGCCCCCTCCACAGTTTTCTCCTCCGGTCATATTGTCGTAGTGCTTAGGTGAAGCCTTGCGCGGATCACTTCACCATCACCGTCACCACGCCATCGTGCTGATGAAACTCTCCCTCGACACTTTGCTGGATCAAGAGTTCGAGGGACGCCATCGAGCTGAACGTGTGCAGAACTCGGAGGTGCCGTACGTTCGGTACTTGATCGGTTGAATCGAGAAGACATTCGACTACATCAACCGCGTTAAGTAAATGCTTCCGCTTTCGGTCTACGAGGGTACATGGACACACTCTCCCCTCTCCTTGCTATGCATCTCCTAGATAGATCTTGCGTGATCGTAGTTTTTTTTTTGAAATTGCATGCTACGTTCCCCAACAATGGCATCCGAGCCAGGTCTATGCGTAGATGATATGCACGAGTAGAACACAAAGAGTTGTGGGTGATCATAGTCATACTGCTTACCACCAACGTCTTATTTTGATTCAGCGGTATTGTTGGATGAAGTGGCCCGGACCAACCTTACATGACCACGTTCATGTGACCGGTTCCACCGACAGACATGCAACTTGTTTTGCATAAAGGTGGCTAGCAGGTGTCTATTTCTCCAACTTTAGTTGAATCGAATTTGACTGTGTCCGGTCCTTGTTGAAGGTTAAAACAACAAACTTGACGAAACATCGTTGTGGTTTTGATGCGTAGGTAAGAACAGTTCTTACTAGAAGCCCATAGCATCCACGTAAAACTTGCAACCACAAAGTAGAGGACATCTAACTTGTTTTTGTAGGGCATGTTGTGATGTCATATGGTCAAGACATGATGTGATATGCGTTATTGTATGAGATGATCATGTTTTGTAAAAGTTATCGGCAGCTGACAGGAGCCTTATGGTTGTCGCTTTATTGTATGAAATGCAATTGCCATGTAATTGCTTTACTTTATCACTATGCGTTAGCGATAGTTGTAGAAGCAATAGTTGGCGAGACGACAATGATGTTGCGATAGAGATCAAGGTGTCAAGACGGTGACGATGGAGATCATGACGGTGCTTCGGAGATGGAGATCAAAGGCACAAGATGATGATGGCCATATCATGTCACATATTTTGATTTCATGTGATGTTTATCTTTTATGCATCTTATTTTGCTTAGTACGGCGGTAGCATTATAAGATGATCACTCACTAAAATTTCAAGGTATAAGTGTTCTCCCTGAGTATGCACTGTTGCAACAGTTCGTCATGCTGAGACACCACGTGATGATCGGGTGTGATAAGCTCTACGTTCACATACAACGGGTGCAAGACAGTTTTGCACGTGCATAATACTCAGGTTAAACTTGACGAGCCTAGCATGTACAGACATGGCCTCGGAACACTGGAGACTGAAAGGTCGAACATGAATCATATAGTAGATATGATCAACATAGAGATGTTCACCATTGAAAACTACTCCATCTCACGCGATGATCAGACAAGGTTTAGTTGATATGGATCACGTGATCATTTAGATGACTCAAGGGATGTCTATCTAAGTGGGAGTTCTTAAGCAATATGATTAATTGAACTTAATGTATCATGAACTTAGTCCTGATAGTTTTTGCATATCTATGTTGTAGATCAATGGCCCATGCTACCGCTCCCTTGAATTTTAATGCGTTCCTAGAGAAAGCTAAGTTGAAAGATGATGGTAGCAACTACACGGACTGGGTACGTAACTTGAGGTTTATCCTCATTGCTGCACAGAAGAATTATGTCCTTGATGCACCGCTACGTGAAAAGCCCCCTCCCACTAATGTATACGCTTTGAACATCTGGCAGACGCGATCTGATGACTACTATTAGCATACTGGGAACGGGGGTACCCAGACTTGCCTGCCTGCGGCCCAGGCGTGGCTCCATTGATGACCTGGTACGACCCAGTTTCAGCATCGGCAACTCAAGTCCCTCGCGAGGGGCCAAGCCTCCCGAGGTGGACGGCACCAAGACCTCCACGAAGAGAGGCCTCCTCAGGCTAGCTCCCGAGGAGCAGAGATTTCTATGCAAGGATCACCTCGTGAGGCTCGGATGACGTGAGACATGACGACCAAGGCCAGGCGGGCACAATGTACTAGTTTCCTCTTTTGTGCTAAGGAGGCGGGCGCAAACACGGAGTCCCGAGGAATCAGGCAAAGGTTTCCATTCCGGTGCAACAAGACCAAGACTGCCAGGACGATAGGATGGAGGTCATCGCCGAGCCCACCACGGCGTCACGACTAGAGACTTTTGCAGGCGAAGACTACTTTTGTTAGGATAACATATACTAGTTGTCTCCCTTTGAATTTGGTCGTTCTGGGATCCCTTCTCTCCTTCATTTGGGATGAGGACCAAGGCCACTATAAATAGGACTTAGCCACCACCATAGAAGGGACGGATTATTCAGACCACCCTCACACCTAGCAGCTCATCGAGCACAAGAACACTCCTCCTCCTGAGGTTGTTCTTTCGATGTACTAGTTCATCCTCAGCCCCTCGAGGCCAATCCACCACAAAGCAGGAGTAGGGTTTTACACCGCAAGGTGCCCCGAACCTGGGTAAACTATTGTGTCTCTTTTCGATTCAGTTCATCGAGCTAGGCCGTGAGATTAGCGAGTAGGCAGACTGGGGAGGACGAGTTCTTCGCACGCACCCCAGAGTTCGAACCTCTCAAGGGTCCACGGAACCCCAAATCCGACATTTGGCGTGCCGGGTAGGGGTGCGTCGGAGCCTCTCTTCCGCCGGTCGACCCGCCACCACTCCACCGCTTCCATGGCTGACGCCCGTCAAGCTCGTGCTGAGCGTTGGGCCGCCTTCGCCGCTCGCGTCGCCCAGATGGCACCAGCTGGCGGGCCTCCCCGTCGTTCCCCGTCGCCTGCCGCCAACGCCGCTACCGGCCCGGCAGGGCACGAGCAGCAAGCTTCGTTGCTACACCCCTCCGTGCGGCGTGATGGGTGCACCGCCACTCCGTCATTGACTCCGGCTGGTTTGTCATCCCATGCTCATCGCGGGCCGGCGGACACGCATGCCACGTTGCTCATGGCGCGCAAGCTCCTGCGCTATCGCCCCATCGGCGACCTCTACGAAGACTGGCTGGACCACATCGTCGAGCTTGTCAGCGCCGCCAGGGGCTCGCTTGCACCATCTCTCTCGTTGCCTCGCCTGCCACCAGCTGTGGGTGACGTAGCCCATGGAGCACCTCCTTCGCCTCCCCGTCAAGACGCCATCGTTAATCCAAGGCGCAAGGTCCCGTGGTGTGACCCGCCGTGCAGGGCGCCGGCGCGTGAAGAAGAAAGCTGCCAGGTGGTTCAATGGCCGCAAGAAGATGCTTGTGCACTCCCAGCACTGCCACGTCAAGACCGTGCGCCGCCTGTGGCTGTGGCGCGCGAGCGCCAAGATCAGGCTCCGCCTCCACGACGGGCTCCCGTGACCACATCGGGTTGCCGGGCCTTCACTCCTGAGCTGCGCAGTGTCATCTGGCCGGGGAAGTTCAAGCCCGTCTTTCCCCCGCGCTACGACGGCACCCTCGACCCTGCTGAGTTCCTGCAGCTTTACGAGCTGAGCATCGAGGCGGCCAACGGCGATGAGAAGGTTATGGCGAACTGGTTTCCCATGGCCCTCAAGGATGGCGCGTGCTTGTGGCTCCTGAACCTGCCCGCGGGATCGATCTCCTCCTGGGATGAGATGCGCGAGCATTTCGTCGCCAACTTCCAGGGCACTCGTGACCGCCCACCGGCTGCGGGTGACCTGCGGCGCATCAAGCAGCAGCCATGGGAGACCCTGCAGAAGTACATCCAGCACTTCAATATCATTCGTCTCAAGATCCCCAAGGTATTGGACGAGGCCATCATCTCCGCGTTCACTGATGGCGTACGAGACATCAAGATGAAGGAGGAGCTCGCCATACACGAGGACTTGTGCACGGCTCTGGAGATGGTCAACATGGCGACCAAGTGTGCGAGAGCTGAGGAGGGATGCCTCTCCCTTTCGAGCTCCCTGAAGATGGCCCGGAGGATAAGAAAGTCAAGGCCAAGGACGTGAAGCGCAAGGGGGCAGTCGTGCTCGCGGCCGAAACAGAGATGAAAGTGCGGTTGCGATCACCCGGAGTCATCCAAGGGCAGCCGCTTGTTCTGCGTCTTCCACAACGTGCACAACCACAATACCAACGATTGTCAGGAGCTCCGGTCCATCTGCAACGAGCGCCTCGGTCATCGCCCTGAGTGCAACGATCGAGGCTATGGCCGTGGAGGAGGCCGAAGTGGACGATGCTGCGAGGGCTGCAACCCCCGCCAAGAGTGGCGCGATCAGCCTCGCAAGGACCGTTGGTAGGGCCAGCCTTGCGAGGGCCCCTAGAGGGACCAGCCTCATGAGGACTGTCCTCAGGGCAACCCTAGGCTCCCTCCGTTGCCACCACCACTGTGGGAGTCCTGGATTAGGGGGTCTTCGGACAGCCGGACTATCTCCATTGGCCGGACTGTTAGACTATGAAGATACAGGATTGAAGACTTCGTCTCATGTCCGGATGGGACTCTACTTGGCGTGGAAGGCAAGCTAGGCAATACAGATATGTGTATCTCCTCCTTTGTAACCGACCTTGTGTAACCCTAACCTCTTCGGTGTCTATATAAACCAGAGGGTTTTAGTCCGTAGGATAACATATAATCATACCATAGGCTAGCTTCTAGGGTTTAGCCTCTCTGATCTCGTGGTAGATCTACTCTTGTACTACCCATATCATCAATATTAATCAAGCAGGACGTAGAGTTTTACCTCCATCAAGAGGGCCCGAACCTGGGTAAAACATTGTGTCCCCTGCCTCCTGTTACCATCCGCCTTAGACGCACAGTTCGGGACCCCCTACCCGAGATCCGCCGGTTTTGACACCGACATTGGTGCTTTCATTGAGAGTTCCTCTTGTGTCGTCGCCGTTAGGCTCGATGGCTCCTACTACCATCGATAGCGATGCAGTCCAGGGTGAGACTTTTCTCCCCGGACAGATCTTCGTATTCGGCTGCTTTGCACTACGGGCCAATTCGCTTGGCCATCTGGAGCAGATTGAAAGGTACGCCCCTGGCCACCAGGTCAGGTTTGGAAGCTTAAACTACACGGCCGATATCCGTGGAGACTTGATCTTCGACGGATTCGAGCCTCTGCCTTGTGCGTCACGCGGTCACGATGAGTACGATTTAGCTCTACCATCGGACAGTGTTCATGAGATCGCACAGGCAGGTGCTCCGACCCTCAATTCGGAGCCAGTTGCGCCGTCCATGGACCCCGCCACGGAGGCCTTACCCTTAGCGGCGATCGAGCCAAACATCGACCTTACCTTGCACGAGAGCCGTGTTGTTAAACTGCCGGATCCTTCTCCGGCCACGGACTCCGAACCGCCTGCGCCCGTTCCTATCGAATCCGATTGGGCACCGATCATGGAGTTTATCTCCGCGGATATTTTTCAGCACTCGCCCTTTGGCAACATACTGAACTCATTAAGGTCTCTCTCCTTGTCAGGAGGATCCTGGCCGAACTATGTCTGGCAGGACTGGGATGCGGACGATGAAGAAATTCGCGGCCCACCCACCACCCACTTAGTAGCCACTGTCGATGACTTAACCGACATGCTCGACTTCGACTCTGAAGACATTGATGGTATGGACGACGATGCGGGAGACGAAGAGGAACCACTGCCCACAGGGCATTGGACAACCACCTCATCGTACGATATATACATGGTGGATACACCCAAAGAAGGCAATGGTGACGAGATAGCAGAGGATGACCCCTCCAAGAAGCAACCCAAGCGCCGACGTCAGCGGCGCCGCTCTAAGTCCCGCCAAAGCAAAAGTGGTGATACCGGCACATGAGATAATAACACTCTGGATAGTGCCGAAGACAACAACAATCCCCTCCAGCAAGATTTAGAGCAGGAGGATGGAGGAGCCAGCCCTCCTGAGAGAGCGGCAGATGGAGAGGCGGAGGATGATAATTACATGCCCCCCTCCGAAGACGAGGCAAGCCTCGGCAACAACGAATACGCCGTGCCAGAGGATCCCGTCGAACAAGAGCGCTTCAAACACCGGCTTATTGCCATGGAAAATAGCCTCAAGAAAAAGCAGCAGCAGCTTCAAGCTGATCAAGATCTGCTAGCTGACAGATGGACTGAAGTCCTCGCAGCCGAGGAATATAAACTCGAGCGCCCCTCCAAGAGTTACCCAAAATGCAGGTTGCTACCCCGACTGGAGGAAGAAGCATATGACGCGGCTGATCGGCCACCTCGTGGCCGCGATAGAGAGGCATTCTAGCCAAAAACTCAGCCTGCATCCCGACGCTATTCAAATAAAAAGGCATGGGGAGATACGCCAGACCTGCGAGACATATTGGAGGACAAAGCAAAGCATGCAAGATCGATCTACGGATCACGAGGGCGCACCACCATGCGAGACGATAAACATCACGCCGAATACAGTAAAGGTAAATCCGGCCGGGCCGAACACAACGGGAAAGACCCATTCGAGATGCGTCGTGATATAGCCCAATACAGAGGCGCCGCACACCCCTTATGCTTCACAGATGAAGTAATGGATCATCAAATCCCAGAAGGTTTCAAACCTGTAAATATTGAATCATATGACGGCACAACAGATCCCGCGGTATGGATCGAGGATTTCCTCCTCCACATCCACATGGCCCGCGGTGATGACTTACACGCCATCAAATAGCTCCCACTAAAGCTCAAGGGACCAGCGCGACATTGGCTTAACAGCTTGCCAGCAGAGTCCATCAGCTGTTGGGAAGATCTGGAAGCCGCATTCCTCGACAACTTTTAGGGCACTTATGTGCGGCCAGCAGATGCCGATGACTTGAGCCACATAATTCAGCAGCCAGAAGAATCGGCCAGGCAATTCTGGACTCGGTTCCTAACAAAGAAAAATCAAATCGTCGACTGTCTGTATGCAGAGGCCCTAGCGGCTTTCAAACACAACATCCGCGACGAATGGCTAGCCCGGCACCTTGGTCAGGAAAAACCGAAATCTATGGCAGCCCTCACGACACTCATGACCCGCTTTTGTGCGGGAGAAGAAAGCTGGCTGGCTCGCAGTAATAACATATCAAAGGACCATGGTACTTCGGATACCGAGGACAACAATAGCAGGTCACGTCGCAACAAACATAAGCGCCGCATTAACAGCAATAATACCGAGGATACGACAGTCAATGCCGGATTCAAAGGCTCTAAACCCGGTCAGCGGAAAAAGCCATTCAAACAAAGTACGCCGGGTCCATCCAGCTTGGACCGTATACTCGATCGCTCGTGTCAAATATACGGCACCCCAGAAAAGCCAGCCAATCACACCAACAGGGATTGTTGGGTGTTCAAGCAGGCCGGCAAGTTAATTGCCGGAAACAAGGACAAGGGGCCACATAGCGATGATGAGTAGGAGCCCCAACAGCCACACACCGGAGGGCAGAAGAGGTTTCCCCCACAAGTGCGGACGATGAACATGATATACGCAACCCACATCCCCAAGAGGGAGCGAAAGCGTGCACTCAGGGACGTATATGCGTTGGAGCCAGTCGCCCCAAAGTTCAACCCATGGTCCTCCTATCCGATCACTTTCGATCGCAGGGACCATCCCACTAGTATCCGTCATGGCGGATTCGCCGCACTGGTTCTGGACCCAATCATTGGCGGATTTCACCTCACTCGAGTCCTTATGGATGGCGGCAGCAGCCTGAACCTGCTTTATCAGGACACAATGCGCAAAATGGGTATAAGATCCCTCACGGATCAAACCCACAAAAACGACCTTTAAATGCGTCATTCCAGGCGTAGAGGCCCATTGCACAGGCTCAATTACACTGGAAGTGGTCTTCGGATCGCCAGATAACTTCCGAAGCGAAGAGTTAATCTTCGATATAGTCTCGTTCCGCAGTGGTTATCATGCACTGCTCAGGCGAACCGCATTTGCGAGATTCAATGCGGTACCGCATTATGCATACCTCAAGCTCAAGATGCCAGGACCTCGCGGGGTTATTACAGTCAATGGAAACACAGAGCGCTCTCTCTGAACGGAGGATCACACCGCGGCCCTCGCAGCAGAAGCGCAAAGCAACCTCTCAAGGCAATCCACCAGTTCGGCATTTCAAGACCCGGACACCTTCAAGCGCGCTCAGAGCAATTGGCAACTAGACCGCCTGGCACGATCTGAGCTCGCGTAGCAATGCGGCCCCCACCCCAGTCCCAGCCGAATGGCTAAACTCGTGCCACGCATACATAATTACGCCTTAAAAATACCATGGGCACAGGTGGGGAGGGGGGGCACAACTGCGGCATGCCCCAAGACGCGGCTTAAACCGCACTAGGGGCTTCCTGTTTGGTTATTTTTCTCTTTTTCAGGACCTTAATCTCTGGAAACCCTGTCCGGCAGCACTATTGCCGAACACATGATGCAACAACCAAGGAGGCAGAAAGCTACGTCACACCATGGAATTCCCAGGTGGATTACAATAACGAGCGAAATATTTGATTTAATACTATTCCTCAGCTTGCCCTTGGAAGGGACATAGTCCTACTCTTTGCTTATCACACCATCTGTATCATTCTGCTTTAAATGCACCTTTTTGAATAAACAATGCATAACATTGCGACTATTATTGCATTCTTGTTATACATATATGTGTTCATTAATGACGCCTTGCAACCGTACACTTTGGTACAGCCAATACACCAGGGGCTTACGTACCCCACAATATGGTGTGAAAAGTCTGAACACTTTCACAAGTGCGGCACCCCGAACTTATAGCATTATATGCATCAACTCCGAATCATGTCTTTGGTCAAATGTTGGGTTTGCCCGGCTCCTATGTTTTGGTACCTTACGTTCTGCTCTATCGGCTAAGGTAGTGCTAGGAGAACTACTGCGATTGTGCCCCGGTTCTGCTGGGCTAAGCACCTCAGTAGAGAAAGCTAAAACTGACTGTCATGATAAGGCGAGAGACTGGTCGCTGTTCGGCGAGGTTTTCGAGTCCCTAAAGACTTATGCCGCTTGGAGCGAGGGGCCGGCCCTGTCCGGCTTAAAAGGCGTGTATCACGCCCCGAATTCGGCCTTCCGAATACCAGGGGCTTCGCCGAAATTTAAAATTATAGAATTCTATGGCTAAGTGAGAATGATAAAGCATTATTAGTCCGGTTACCTTGTTCGTTGTGCTGAGCACCTCCCTCGAAGGACCCAAACATGGGAACAAGAGTACTCAGGTTTATCCCGAACACCCCAGCACTCGTGGCATGGGGACAGAAGCCGAGGACTAGCCATCTCTCAGATTGGATAAACAGCCAAACAGAAGGTAATATTTTAAATTCACACAAGCGTTGCATAGCGCATATGAAACAAGTTTTCATCATACAGGATCACACGAGCAAGTTTACTCAAATATTACATCCTTTGAACATTCGTCCGCTACAAGACAGGCACCCTTCAGGACACCCTCATAATAAATTTCGGGGGTGCGATGCTCCTTGCCCTGCAGCGGCCCTTCCTTGATCAGCTTCACAGCGTCTAGCTTGGCCCACTGCACCTTCACACGTGCGAAAGCCCGACGTGCACCTTCGATGCAGACGGACCGCTTGACGACCTCCAGCCGTGGGCAGACATCCACAAGCTGCCTCACCAGGCCGAAGTAGCTGTTCGGAAGGGCATCGCCAGGCCACAGCCGGACTATAAGACCCTTCATGGCCTGTTCGGCCGCCTTGTGCAGCTCGACCAGCTGCTTTAGCTGGTCGCTCAGGGGAATCGGGTGTTCGGTCTCAGTATACTGAGACCAGAATAGCTTCTCCGCTGAGCTTCCCTCCTCGGCCTGGTAAAACTGTGCGGCATCCGACACGCTGCGGGGCAAATCTGCGAATGCTCCTAGAGAGCTCCGAATTCGGGTAAGTAATCGGTAATTTACTTTTACATGCTTGCTCTGCATATAGAATGCCTTACCCGCCACTATCTTCTTCATTGCGTCGATCTCCTGGAGGGCCTTTTGGGCTTTGGCCTTGGCACTTTTTGCGCTCTCGAGGGCCGCGGCAAGCTCAGACTCTCGCGTCTTCGAGTCAGGCTCCAACGCCTCGTGCTTCATCACGAGAGTCTGGAGCTCTTGCTGCACCTCGCCCACCCGAGCCTCTTGCTTTTCTCGCTCGGTGCGCTCCTTGGCCGTTTTATCTTCGGCCTCAGACAGCGCTTGCTTTAGGGCCGCCACTTCGGTCGTGGCCCCTGGCAAATTCACGATGATCCTATCATTTTGCAATCGCACTCTTTTTATACATATCCACAGACTAGGTACTACTTATCTTTGTTCTCCTCGAGCTGCCTTTTGGCAAGACCGAGCTCGTCTTGGGACCCTTTAAGCTCCTGCTTTAGTACGGCGACCTCCGTAGTCAGTGCGGCGGATGCCAGCAGCGAAGCCTGCATACGCATATTGACATACTCATATTAGACTCCTGCGATATTGTTTGATCCTCTGTTTGGCTTTTCTTTGTGAACACCGAACATAGCATCAGGGGCTGCTGTCTATGCGGTAATATTTTCCTATATTTCAAACACTTACCTCAAAGCCTGTTAGAAGGCTGGCACAGGCTTCAGTCAATCCGCTCTTGGCGGACTGAACCTTCTGGATCACTGCACTCATGATAGTACGGTGCTCCTTGTTGATGGAAGCGCTGCTAAGCGCTTCTAGCAGATTGTCCGGCACCTCTGGATGGACAAAGGTCACCGGCACAGGCGTCTCGCCCATCTTAGAAGGAGGCCGCCTGCCCGAGCCCGGAACCACTGGAGGTTCCGGCGCGGTGTTCGGCTGAGGGCCGAACTCGGAGCTCTCAGGGGCCTTGTCCCCTCGGCTCCCGGAGTCCGGGAGGCCGCCTTGAGGCACCTCCGGGACTGTCTCCCCTCGACCCGGTGCCTCCTGAGATAGCACCTCGGCGTCGTCCGCGGGATGAGGGGAGGTGGCGGTCGGGACTTGTCGGGGATATACCCCGCGGCGTAAACCGGCCGGAAGTGTAACCCGGCTGGACTTGGCGGTTTACTTGAGATCCGGCTGACACTTGGCGGTTCACTAGCGACCCGCCCTGACCTGGCGGTTTACAAGCAACCCGCCTGGTCATTATGGCTCACTGGTGACCTGGCGGGCGGGTCAGATGGATGACGAGGACCAAGGCCCAGAAGGCCGGTTCACGTTTAATGATGGGCCGGTTTATGAGGAAAGCACAAGGAATATTTCCTTACAAAGGAAGCAAGACTAGGACTCCACTTGTAATAGAGTAATCCTAATCCTAATAGGACTAGTCATGTAAACCGCCCCTTTAACATATATAAGGAGGGGCAGGGTACCCCAAGAGGGACAAGATTGACAAGTTCCACAAGTTGGACAAGTTCGGTTTAGACAATAGCTCTCGAGATAAAGCACTCTTGTAACCGTGATCATCATCATCAATATCAATGAAGCGGGATGTAGGCTTTTACCTCCACCGTGAGGGGCCGAACCTGGGTAAAACATCGCGTCTCTCGTCCCGCTCAACCCCTCTCAAGCTACCACATAGATACGTTGGCCTCGTGACTAAGTCCTGACACTAAGGACATGTGCCATGACAATTCCACGACAGTTGGCGCCCACCGTGGGGCTCGTGCACGGTGGTGATGAGTTCTTGAAGAAATCTTTACAGGGATCAAAAAAGTTCGTGATGTGCTGGATGAAGAAGAACCGGCGCACAAGAAGATACATCATCTCCGTGGCAAGCAGTCGGAGGGAAATACGAGATTAAGATTTTTTTTAGGGTTTTGCGTCCGGTTCGCCGCCGACGCAAGACGATCCGTCCAAACCGATGGGAGACTCACCGAGTCCTGCAAGCTGTAAGTCACAATTTCCATTAAAGCGGGCAAAGGGTTGCCGCTGTCAGATCCGCCGAATCCGTAAAATTGTTGCGGCTGGATTACCTGTTCAATGTCCCGAGACTGTTTTGTGTTGCTAGTCCGCAGGGATACAAAGATAAATCAAGTGAAGATTGAAACTAGTACTGCTATAAGTACCAATTGATGGCTACTGCAAAGGCATCAGATCACCCAGTGATTAGACAAATCGCTGCTCCTGCTACTGCCAGGCCGGGGGCAGTCTATTTCCTCATAAGAATCAAATACTACTACTCTGCGTCCCAGGTATAGGCCAAAACAGCAGAGCAATGTTCGCACGGGAACCAAGGAATAATACTACTACTCCCTTCATTCCAAAATATAGTGCGCCCGCGCTTCCCGAGGTCCAACTTTGACCATAAATTTAACCAACGAGACCAACTGCGGCGGGAGAAAAAATTATATAATTGAGAACTTCTTCTGAATACGAATTCACTGATATAATTTTTGCTCCCGCCGCAATCGGTTTTGGTAGTTAAATTTAAGGTCAAAGTTGAAGCACGGAAAAAAAGGAAGTACTGCATTGTGGAATGGAGGAAGTAACTATTTGGATGGAAAGGAATAAGACAAAAGGCATGCACCAAAAATCAGTCAAGTTCATCACGTGAATCTCCCAATGGCCTGTGAAAAGGGAGATTACGACCCGGAAGATTACGACCCGGAAGCAGATTCTCCAAGGGCTCGGACTGCTCTGTTGATCTGTTCTGTTGACCCGCCTAGCTACGCCTTGAGCAGCGATGGGCTCCCCAACCAACGCCATACCACCGCGCCAGAGGCTACCGTCTCCGCTGCCGAAGCCCGACATAGTGGTCTCATCCTCCTGGGTGTGAGTCGCCGGTGCTGACCATCCTCCGCTGATATCCGCCACCGGGTTGAACCGGTTCTGCCACCAGAAGTCGCCGCCACCAAGTTACCTCGCCGGCGCGTCGAGCCGCCCCGACCACGCCGCCTCGCCTTGTTTGCAAATTGCTCTGCAGATGTCTACAGACGTAATCAGGTGCACTTGTTTCCGTTAAATTGCTCTGCGCATTAAATGCGTATTATACAAACATATGTTGTCTGCTCGTGCTATTTTATGCTTGCAGCTATTCAGCTTAAGAGGTTTTGCTGGCTTTTTTTATTGCGTCACTTCCAACAATCTTTTGAGCCACCATGACGCGCGATTCAGACAGCAGACGCGCGATTCAAAAACCCGGGTGTTTAGAAAAAAAAGGGGGAAGGGGGAGTTCAACATGCACGAGCGACCCACCTCCAAACCAGTCTTCGTGATTGACTCGCCGTCCGCACCGGCTTACAACGCCACGGCCGGTTCATCTGTTTGTGCCGCCTTAGATGTTGCGATCGTCTTTACTGTCCGTCTCTCGCGGCCTGGTCTACATCAACACACCGGGCTGCATCTGTCTGCATGAGTGGTTTTTTGAGTATGAGCAAGTCACTGCTTGGGAAGCCCGGTTTTTCTTCCAACAAATTGGAGGGAAATTATCATGTATTATCAGCTGCCGTCTACACTGGATGGCTCAATGGGCAGGCGCACAACTCACCTGTAACACCCCGGATATGATTTACCCAATATGTACTCCAACTCTTGCCGTTTCCGGCCTTAAGTTATTTTATTTTCTCGGGTTCGGGTTTTTGTCTCCGTGTGTTGTTGTCGTTGTCATGCATCTCATATCATGTCATCATGTACATTGATTTTGCATACGTGTTCGTCTCATGCATTCGAGCATTTTCCCCGTTGTCCGTTTTGCATTCTAGCACTTCGTTCTCCTCCGGTGGTCATTTCTACCTTTCTTTCGTGTGTGGGGATTAAACATTTCCGGATTGGACCGAGACTTGCCAAGCGGCCTTGGTTTCCTATTGGTAGACCGCCTGTCAAGTTTCATACCATTTGGACTTCGTTTGATGCTCCAACGGTTAACTGAGGGACCGAAAAGGCCTTGTGTGTGTTGCAGCCCAACACCCCTCCAATTTGGCCCAAAACCCACCAAAACCCTCTCCATCATCTAGAGCGTTCGATCACGATCGCGTGGCCGGAAACCGCACCTCATTTGGACACTCCTAACTCCCTCTATGCCTATAAATAGGTCCTCCTCCGAAAATCCGGATCTCTCCCCCGTCCAAACCCTAAAATCACCCGGCCGCCACCGGACACGTCCGGCCGCCGCCGGACGAAGTCGCCGCCACCGCCCTCGCCAATCAGGAGGCGCCACGTGGCCGGCCGCCTCCTCCCACCGCCGCGGCCCGCCCGGCCCGCAGCCGGCCCCCGAGGGCCCGCCGCCATCCGCCGCCTCCCCGCGCCTCGCTCCCTTGCCCGCCGCCATCCGCCGCCTCCCCGCCGGCGTTCGCCCGCCGCCGCACCAGGGCGCTGTCTCCGGCAAGCCGCCCCCGCTGCCCGACGCGTCGCCGTCCGCCGCGCCACGCCGCGTCCGACCGCCGCCACCACCAGCTCCGGCCGCCGCCACTGCCAGCTCCGGCCTCCTCCTCCCCTCGTCGCCGGATCCTCCGAGCTTCAAGTCTGGCCGCCGTCTCTCGCAGCTCCAGCGAGTTCCCCGGCGAACCTCGTTTTCCGTGCACCCGGATCTGGATCTAGATCCAAACTCGGTTGACTTTCCGTCCCTAACCCTAATTTTTTGTCCATGTTCATTGCATCGTAACTCCTCATCCGTAGCTCCGTTTTGGGCATATAGCATATCAACATGTTCGTCTCAGAGAGCACATCATTTCATCTCATTGCATCATTCTCATTTGAGCTCATCTTGATGCCCGAAATGCTGTTAGAAGAGTGCTATTTGAGATAATTGTCAGATCTGCTGCTCCAATTAGATATTTGTCATTTTTGCCATGATTATTGTGTGCATGATATGCCCTTGAGCTCTTCATGAGTTTTGTTATATGTTTTTCCATCTCTCCACAGGTGCAACCCATGTATTTTTGTGATGTGTGTGGTGACTAGCACAAGCTTGAAAAGTGATGCATTTGTTAATGCTGATTTCAGGGACTTAGCATTTCCACTAAGTCCTTGACCTGTTTATCTCATATGGCCATATGTTCATGTTGTTTCCTAGTGATCCGTGCCTCTTTTGAGGATGATCAGTAAGGATGTTTTGTTAATATTGTAGTGCTCTATCCATCCATGTCCTTGTTTGCAATTGTGGAGCACCCTAGCTTGAGTCAATCGAGCTCTACTTTTGTCATTTCGTGAATCTGGGCAGATTGTCTACTTGTTAGCGATTTTGTTGATGATGTTGTAGTTGATCCGTGCATGCTATGGTATTGTTCTTGCCATGTCTAGCTTGCGTTTTGTGTTTTCTTGATGGGTGTATGCTTAGATTGTCATGACTTGCTCTGTAGTGAGTGCATCGAGCTCGTAAACATGCCTACTTGATATCTGTTTTCAGCATGCTCCAGTTTTCACAAAGTCTGAGAACTGATTATGTTTTTACCATGTTCACATGCTTGCAATTGTATTTTTCTGATCCCTTTTGGCTCAAGGTCACTAAGGGAATTTTGTTAAGCTCTTTGAGTAGCTCCATGCCATGCTTTACTTAGCCATGTTCAGGTCCTGTAGCATATAGTTTTCATGCTCTGAAGAGTGTTATCTGATCTGAAATTCCAGACAAGTGTTAATTTCACTAAGTCTAAAATATGTTTGTCAAATGCATTTTTGCCATACTTGTTTGAACCTGTTAATGGATGAATTGGCCGTAGCTCAGTGCTAGACTTTTGTTAAGCTTCTTGAATGGATTCCTGCCATGTATTTTGATGCCATGTTTGGGTGCTGTAGCATGTTCATCTTGTTGCATTTAGATGGCTACTTGCTGTAAATCGCAGAACGTGGTCATATTTGAATTGCTTGCCATTTCCAAACCGTAACTCCGATTCCGGCGTTCTTTATATCGTTTTCATGCGATTTCATCTCATCTTTCCAGTGGCACACTTGGATTTCCAAGTTGAGTCCAGGTTCATTCGTTCCTCGTCAAATCTTGCATATGCATCCCGCATCGCATCCCGCATAGCATACCATCTTTGCATCATATTGTTTGAGCTTTGCACGTGGTTGATTGTGTTCCGTTTGCTTGTTTTTCTTGTTTGGGTAGAGCCAGGAGACGAGTTCGCTAACGAGGAGCCCGTTGAGTTTGCTTTCGAGGATCCAGTCAACTCTGACAACTTTGCAGGCAAGATGATCATACCCTCGAAATCACTACTATCTTTGCTTTGCTAGATGCTCACTCTTTTGCTATGCCTATGCTACGATGCCTACCACTTGCTTATCGTGCCTCCCAAATTGCCATGTCAAACCTCTAACCCACCATGTCCTAGCAAACCGTTGATTGGCTATGTTACCGCTTTGCTCAGCCCCTCTTATAGCGTTGCTAGTTGCAGGTGAAGATTGGAGACCGTTCCTTGTTGGAACATTATTTACTTGTTGGGATATCATTATATTGCCTTGTTATCTTAATGCATCTATATACTTGGTAAAGTGTGGAAGGCTCGGCCTCTCGCCTAGTATTTTGTTCCACTCTTGCCGCCCTAGTTTCCGTCATATCGGTGTTATATTCCCGGATTTTGCGTTCCTTACGCGGTTGGGTTATAATGGAACCCCTTGATAGTTCGCCTTGAATAAAGCTTTTCCAGCAATGCCCAACCTTGGTTTTACCATTTGCCACCTAGCCTCTTTTTCCCTTGGGTTTCTGGAGCCCGAGGGTCATCTTATTTAGCCCCCCCCGGGCCAGTGCTCCTCTGAGTATTGGTCCGACTGAGCTGCCTACGGGGCCACCTCGGGAAAACTTGAGGGTTGGTTTTACTCGTAGCTAGTCTCATCTGAGTGTGCCCTGAGAACGAGATATGTGCAGCTCCTATCGGGATTTGTCGGCACATTCGGGCGGTGTTGCTGGTTTTGTTTTAACTTGTCGTAGTGTCTTGAAGAACCGGGATACCGAGTCTGATCGGAATGTCTCGGGAGAAGGTCTATTCCTTCGTTGATCGTGAGAGCTTGTCATGGGCTAAGTTGGGACTCCCTTGCAAGGATTTGAACTTTCGAAAGCCGTGCCCGCGGTTATGGGCAGATGGGAATTTGTTAATGTCCGGTTGTAGATAACTTGAACCTTAATTTAATTAAGATGAATCAACAGTGTGAGTTACCGTGATGGTCTCTTCTCGGCGGAGTCCGGGAAGTGAACACGGTGTTGGAGTAATGTTTGCGCAGGTTGTCCTCTAGTTACTCGCTCGCGCTTTGCCTCCTCTTCTCGCTCTCTTTTGCGAACAGGATAGCCACCATATATGCTAGTCGCTTTCTGCAGCTCCACATATTTTCCTTGCCTTACGTATTAAGCTTAAATAGTCTTGATCACGAGGGTGCGAGATTGCTGAGTCCCTGTGGCTCACTGATTACTTCCAAACCAGATGCAGGGCCTGATGATTCCGCTCCAGATGGCGCGCTTGAGCTCAAGTGGGAGTTCGACGAGGACTCTCAACGATACTACGTGTCTTTCCCTGATGATCAGTAGTGGTGCCCAGTTGGGGTGATTGGGACCGTGTCGCATGTTGGGTTATCTTTTATTTTGGCGCCGTAGTCGGGCCATGAGTGTTTGAATGTTGTAATGCTATTCATGTACTTTGATTGACGTGGCGAGTGTAAGCCAACTATATTATCTCCCCTTTTATTATCTATATTACATGGGATGTTGTGAAGATTGCCTAACTTGCGACATTGCTTTCAATGCGGTTATGCCTCTAAGTCGTGCCTCAACACATGGGAGATATAACTGCATCGAGGGCGTTACAAGTTGGTAATCAGAGCCTTCCCCGACCTTAGGATCCCCATTGCTTGATCGTTTTTAGCAGCCGAGTTGAGTCTAGAAAAAATGTTTTGAGTCATTTAGGAATTATATATCGGAGAGTTTAGGAATTCTTTTTACTTCCCAGTCTCCTCATCGCTCTAGTAAGGCATCCTGACGTAGAGTTTTGACTCTTCTCTTCTCAAATTTCACTAAAAAAAATTTAGGATCAAACGGGTATCTTGGAATCGTTCCGATGGTTTTGTGACGAGAACATTGTCTTGGTGCCTCCTGTCAGGGGTTTTGTGGCAGTGTCCCGGGGAGTTGAGCTCCGAGGTGTTGTCGTCACAATTTTATCATTGCAATTCTGGAATACCTGAGTTTAGTATGCCGACATCGAAAATCTCTTTTATGTTGTTCGTTGGTGAGATAACCTCGACGCCACCCAGTACTGGGGCGGGAGTTCGGGAGTATCGCCATAACTTGTATAACGGATGCTTTTCAAAGGTTGAGGTAGATGGTTTCCGAAGTTTTCTCGGTTATGTGTTGAAGGATGGATACAGCTGGATGTAGGAATTGCTAGAATTGAGTGAGATATTATGCTTCCCCTGTATCCCCAACACCTGATTGCATAACCGGAAAGGTTCGGGAGTTTCATAGGTGGGAATTCTTGTAGCTCTAGTTCTTCTTCCACGAATATTTGGTTTGAGATTGGGATTTCTTACCGAGTATTCGTTCTTGATCCGTACCTTGTTGATTTATTTCTCCACCTAAATTCTAAGTGGCTTCTCAATTTATGGATATGTGACCATTTCAAGAGGAATGCATTCGTTCTTATGTTCGGATGTGAAGACTATATGTTGCAATTTTCATTCCGTTG
Organism: Triticum dicoccoides; assembly: GCF_002162155.2. Lineage (NCBI taxonomy): Eukaryota > Viridiplantae > Streptophyta > Magnoliopsida > Poales > Poaceae > Triticum > Triticum dicoccoides. Next base: position 264,806,461 of record NC_041380.1, read on the forward strand.
GATTCAGCTTCATTTTATCTGTCAATGTGCTAACGGTGGTCAACCTCTTCAGGATGGCTCCCGCTAAGAGCACCAACCAAAATCAGAATCAAGATCCGCCACCACCTCCACCTCCTCCGGAGGCATGGCAAGCTGTGATGGCAGCAACCAATGCAAACACACAGTTGATCATGCAAATTCTCTAAGAGCGCAATCAAGCGAACCAAGGCAACCAAGGCAACAATCAGAATCATTTTGCTACACTTAACCAGTTCCTTGCTAACGGGCCAAAGACTTTCAGCAATTGTGTTGAAGCAACTGATGCTGACGATTGGCTCGTGGATCTGTGCAAGCATTTCGAGTGCAGTAACGTCAGGCCTAAGGACTTTGTCAAGTTTGCTTCCTTCCAACTCAAAGACCAAGCTGCAAAATGGTTCCAGCAGTACAAGGATTCCAGAGGAGGCCGTGCGATTACCTGGGATGAATTCCGTCAAGACTTCAAAGTTCATCATATTCCTCAGAGTGTGGTTGAAAGCAAGCGTGAGGAATTCCGCAACCTGAAGCAAGGCTCTTTGTTTGTCTATGACTACAACAAGTTGTTTCAGAAGCTCGCCCGCTTTGCTAAGCAGGACGTACTTGATGAGAAGAGCATGATATACCAGTTTAGGGGTGGTCTCAGAGAAGAAATTCAGCTAGCTCTTGTTCTCTTTGAGCCCTTGAGGTACGATGAGTTCTACAACATGTCATTGAAACAAGAGGTTGCTCAACTAAGGTGTGATGCTTCCAAGAAGCGAGTCAGAGACGCTACTCCTTCTTCCTCTACTCAAGTGGCCAAGCAGCAGAAGTATTGGCTTCCTCCTCCTCCATTCCGTCAGCCGTATCAGCAGAAGAGCGAAGGTGGCAGTGGATCTTCCCACCCACCCAACCCTAGCTTTCAGAACAAGACTTCGTCTCAAGCTCCAAGATCGAGTGCTCCGTATCACCGTCCGCTTTCAGAGGTCACGTGCAACAAGTGCCAACAGAAGGGTCACTATGCCAACAAGTGCTTCAACCAGAGGCGTCTCCCTCCTCCTCCTCCTGTCAGATCGGCAAGTACAGCTGTGGTCAAGCATAACCCCAAGCACGCCAAGGTCAACTTGATGAACGCAGCTCAGGCAGAGGACTCGTCAGATGTCATCATGGGTAACCTTCCTGTTAACGATGTTCCTGCAAAAGTACTTTTTGACTCTGGTGCATCGCATTCCTTCATGTCATTCCCATTTGCATCAGATAACAATTTTAGTACAAAGGCATTACCTAGAGCTATGCAAGTCGTCTCTCCGGCTAAGCGTCTGAGTTCTAGTATGTTGGTTCCGGATATTTCTATCATGATGGGTGATTTCAAGTTTCTGGCTTCTCCAATGGTTCTTGGTAACTCGGATATTGATCTTATTCTCGGAATGGATTGGCTTTCTAAGCACAAGGCGCAGCTTGATTGTGCAGCCAGGCAGATTCAATTGACTCATTCGTCTGAGGATGTAATTGTCTTTGCCGCTCGGGATAATACCATCCGTCTGTTTTCTCTCAATGAGAAGGGTGAACTGGATGCTATCTCGCAAATTCCAGTCGTTTGCGAATATCAAGACGTCTTTCCAGAAGAGCTTCCAGGAATGCCTCCACACCGGCCAGTTGAATTCGTCATTGATCTTGAGCCTGGCACGGAACCAGTGTGCAAGCGTCCTTACAAGCTCAGACCTGAAGAGTTGAAGGAGCTGAAGAAGCAACTCGATGTTCAAGAGAGAATGGGTCTCATCCGGCCTAGTTCTTCTCCGTGGGGTTGTGGTGTTCTTTTTGTGAAGAAGAAGGATGGAACGGACCGACTTTGTGTTGATTACCATCCATTGAACAAGAATATCATCAAGAACAAATACCCACTTCCCAACATCAACGAGCTGTTCAAACAACTCAAAGGTGCCCAAGTATTCTCCAAGCTTGATCTCCGTATGGGTTATCATCAGATTCGAATCCGTGAGCAAGATATTCCCAAGACGGCTTTCAGGACAAGCTATGGTTCATATGAATACACTGTCATGTCTTTTGGCCTCGTCAACGCTCCTCCGACTTTCTCTCGCTTGATGAACTTCATCTTCAACGCCTACACCAATGACTTCGTTTTGGTCTATCTCGATGACATTCTGGTTTTCTCGAAGAACACGGAAGATCATGCCAAGCACTTGCGTTTGGTGCTCGATAAGCTGAGGGAACACCAGTTCTACGCCAAGTTCTCCAAGTGCGAATTTTGGCTCGATGAGGTTCTTTATCTTGGTCATATCATCTCTGCCAAGGGCATTGCGGTGAATCCTGAGAAGGTGTCTGCAATTGTGAATTGGGAACCTCCTTAGAATGTGAAGCAACTCCGTAGCTTCCTCGGTCTCGCAAGCTATTGTCGAAGATTCGTTGAAAACTTTTCTAAGATCGCGAAGCCTCTCTCAAATCTTCTCCAGAAGCACGTCAAGTACGTTTGGTCTCCGGAATGTGACATTGCTTTCAACACTTTGAAAGAGAAATTGGTCACCGCTCCAGTTCTGACTCCTCCTGATGAATCCAAGCCGTACGAGGTCTTTTGTGATGCCTCTCTCCAAGGTCTTGGTGCAGTATTGATGCAAGAGAAGAAAGTTTTTGCTTATACCTCTCGCCAGTTGAAGCCCAACGAGAAGAACTACCCCACTCATGATCTCGAGTTGGCGGCAGTTGTGCATGCTCTTTTGACTTGGAGACATCTCTTATTGGGAAGAAAAGTGGACATCTTCACCGACCACAAGAGTCTCAAGTACATTTCACTCGGCCTAATCTCAACCTCAGGCAGACTCGATGGGTCGAAATGATTCAAGAGTATAATCCAAGTATCGAGTATACTCTAGGCAAGGCCAATGTGATTGCTGACGCATTGAGCAGGAAGGCTTATTGCAACAGTCTGATTCTCAAGCCTTATCAACCCGAGCTTTGTGAAGCTTTCCGTAAACTTAATCTGTAAGTTGTTCCTCAAGGTTTCCTCGCCAACCTTCAAGTCTCTCCCACCTTGGAAGACCAGATTTGCCAAGCCCAGCTTCTTGATGCTATGGTGAAAAAGGTGAAGATTGGGATTGCCAAGAGTCAACCCAAGTACAAGTGCTACCGCCTTGATGACAAGGATACTCTCTTCTTCGAGGATCGTATTGTTGTGCCCAAAGGTGACCTTCGTAAAGTGATCATGAACGAGGCTCACAATCCTCTCCTCTCCATCCACCCTGGGAGCACGAAGATGTATCAGGACCTCAAGCAAGCTTATTGGTGGACTCGAATGAAGCGCGAGATTGCTCAATTCGTTAATGAGTGTGATGTCTGCAGAAGAGTGAAGGCAGAACACCAAAGGCCAGCGGGTCTCCTCCAACCTCTTGCCATTCCAGAATGGAAGTTTGACCACATTGAGATGGACTTCGTGACTGGGTTTCCAAAGTCCAAACGTGGCAATGATGCTATATTCGTTGTCATCGACAAACTCACCAAAGTGGCTCACTTTATGCCTATCAAAGAGTCTATCACGGCAGCTCAATTGGCGGAACTCTATACCTCTCGGATTGTATCTCTGCACGGTATTCCTCAAGTGATCTCTTCAGACCGTGGCAGCATCTTTACCTCCAAGTTTTGGGATTCTTTTCAGAAGGCCATGGGCACCAACATCCGCTTCAGCACAGCTTTCCATCCACAAACTAGCGGTCAAGTCGAGCGTGTCAATCAGATTCTTGAAGATATCCTCAGGGCTTGTGTGATCTCCTTCGGCATGAAGTGGGAGGATTGTCTTCCTTATGCTGAATTCTCCTACAACAACAGTTTTCAAGCAAGTTCGGGCAAGGCCCCATTTGAAATTATGTATGGCAGGAAGTGTCGTACCCCTCTCAACTGGTCTGAAACCGGTGAACGTCAACTTTTGGGAAATGACTTAATCACAGAGGCAGAGGAAATGTGCAAAGTCATTCGAGATAACCTCAAAGCAGCCCAATCCCGCCAGAAGAGCTACTATGATAGTAAGCACCGTGATTTGGCTTTCGAGATAGGAGATCATGTTTACCTCCGCGTCTCTCCTATGGAAGGTACTCGTCGCTTCGGTATCAAAGGGAAGCTTGTCCCTAGATACGTGGGACCTTTCAAGATTGTCAGCAAGAGAGGCGATCTCGCCTATCAACTCGAGCTTCCTGCAAACTTCGCAAATGTGCACGACATGTTCCATGTCTCTCAGCTTCGAAAGTGCTTCAAGACTCCTGACCGCACCGTCAACTTCGAGGACATTGAGCTCCAAGAAGATCTCTTTTATCGTGAGCACCCAGTTGCTATTCTTGAAGAGACTGAACGCAAGACTCGCAACAAGTCAATCAAATTCCTCAAAGTCAAGTGGTCACACCATTCCGACCGTGAAGCTACCTGGGAACGCGAGGATCACCTCCGTTCTGAGTACCCGGCATTCTTTCAGTCCTAGATCTCGGGACGAGATCCTTTCGTAGTGGTGGAGTGTTGTAACACCCCGGATATGATTTACCCAATATGTACTCCAACTCTTGCCGTTTCCGGCCTTAAGTTATTTTATTTTCTCGGGTTCGGGTTTTCGTATCTGTGTGTTGTTGTCGTTGTCATGCATCTCATATCATGTCATCATGTGCATTGCATTTGCATACGTGTTCGTCTCATGCATTCGAGCATTTTCCCCGTTGTCCGTTTTGCATTCCGGTGCTTCGTTCTCCTCCGGTGGTCATTTATACCTTTCTTTCGTGTGTGGGGATTAAACATTTCCGGATTGGACCAAGACTTGCCAAGCGGCCTTGGTTTACTACCGGTAGACCGCCTGTCAAGTTTCGTACCATTTGGACTTCGTTTGATGCTCCAACGGTTAACCGAGGGACCGAAAAGGCCTTGTGTGTGTTGCAGCCCAACACTCCTCCAATTTGGCCCAAAACCCACCAAAACCCTCTCCATCATCTAGAGCGTTCGATCACGATTGCGTGACCGAAAACCGCACCTCATTTAGACACTCCTAGCTCCCTCTATACCTATAAATAGGTCCTCCGAAAATCCGGATCTCTCCCCCGTCCAAACCCTAAAATCGCCCCACCGCCACCGGACACGTCCGGCCGCCGCCGGACGAAGTCGCCGCCGCCGCCCGCGCCAATCAGGAGGCGCCACGTGGCCGGCTGCCTCCTCCCACCGCCGCGGCCCGCCCGGCCCGCAGCCGGCCCCCGAGGGCCCGCCGCCATCCGTCGTCTCCCCGCGCCTGGCTCCCTCGC